>NC_068974.1:27266910-27572446 GCF_016808095.1 Vigna angularis | reverse complement strand
ATTTTTGGCTAATACTATGCTATAAGGCACTTCATGCAATCTCATTATCTTCTTGATATACATTTGTGCTAGTTTAGCCATAAATATTCTCTGTTTCAAAGGCAAGAAATGAGGGATCTTGGTTAAACAGACCATTATCACCCATATAACATTATGAACTCTCACTAACTCTAGCAAACAGGTAATAAAGTTTATATCAATGTTATCCAACTTCCACTCCAAGAGGTCTCTAATTATCCACCTTGACCTTCTGATATGTTAAACATGTAGAAACTTATTGAGGCAATTCCTTTTTCATGTCATACCCACCAAAATATCTCCTTTAAAACCTAATACATCTTAGTCGTAGGGGTGGGCAAACTGCCCTATAGTGCACTGCACTATACAAATTTATAGTTAACTATAAATCAGTTTATGAAAACTGTACTGAACTAAAAGATAGTTCAGTTAACTGAACTGAACTAAGTATTTTTTTAGTTAACTATAGTTTAGTTCAGTAAACTATTTTAACTCAAACAAACAAAATGTTTTGGTACTATTGTTAAAGTATTGGACACTTCTACAATACAAACCATGCACTACTAACTACAATCAGAATTAACAGTTATTATTGGCAATTAAAAACATTCTAAACAATGCCAAAGCTAAATATTCGGGTCTGCACTTGATCTCCTCCATACATGCTCCAATATTCGGTGCATGTCTTCCCGGGAATTGAAAGACAAGAATTCATCAACTTCATCCAATACCAAAAGAATGCAGCACCAGAGACTCCAATGCATCACCACCTAATGTTCACAAAGGAAAATATGTCTATGCCTAATGTATATGTTTTTACAAAATGATGAGGCTTAAATTAATAACTGGGTGTTGTCTAAAAATATGAGATTACTCTACTCACATGGTTGTCTACGGAAGAACTTCCTTCTTCGCCTTTCTTTTGTGAAATCATAGGTCCCAGCAAGTATGTCTGTAATTACTGTAGCAAGTTGTGACATCAAAGCCAATGGCTCAACACCGGCTTCCATTATCACTCTTAAATTCTTCACGATGTTAAATGTGTCTGCCGATAATGCCAAATCAAGCAGATCCACCAATTTTTCATCAAAGATTAGCCCTACATGAACCAAGGATTTAACTTCAGAGCAATTCATGCATAGCAAATTAACAAAATTAACTCCAGTAGTTTACAGTAGAAATATAATTCAGTGTAAGAATGAGTCATGACAGAAACACACTAACAAGTAAACAGCTTACCAATTCCTGAACAAGAGGAACGGATATTCTCTGTCCAAGTAAACTAAGTTGTTCAAGGGTCATCTCAGCATCTCTCATAGATCCATCCGACCTTGATGCAATCAGTTTCAGGGCATTCTTCTCAATTTCTAGACCTTCTTTGGTTGCAATCCTCTGCAGAGTATGTATAATATCCGCATCCTTCAGCTTTGGGAAAAAGAATTTTTGACACCTGGATATTATTATATGAGGCAAGACATCAAGACTAGAACTGACAAGGATAAAAACGACACGTCTAGGTGCTCGGTCAATGACCTTCGATATAGCATTCCAACAATCTGTCGACAGAGTATCACAGTCATAAAAAATAAACACTCTGTAATGTGATGGAAGCTGAGAAACAATGATATTGTCCAGTAGGTCCATGATGCTCTCAAAGTCAAAATTGCTAACTGGACCTACTTCCTTTATATTTCTACTCTTGCCCATATCATGCACTATGCAATAATTGCAAAATCCACAAGGTTTTGGGTGTTCTAAAGAATTACAATTCAGAGCTCTTGCAAATATGCAAGCAGAAGACGTTTTTCCAATGCCATAGGGACCATAGAACACGTACAACAAACCAACTTTTCTCTTCATTACTGCATTAGAAAGAGCTTGTGCCACTAAATTTTGCCCAACCATATCTCTAAAGGTTTGAGGCATGTACTTTTGTGTTAAACTTTGGTGTCGACTGTGGCGATTCCCTCTCAACTTACGCTGATCACCAGATCTAGCTTTGGATGCGAGATCAGAATCAACATCACGCTTGAATAAGTTATCACCAAAAAGACCTAGTTCCCCAGAATAGTCATGATCCCAACAAGCATTTTCAGTGCTTGCGTGAGACACAAAAGCCTCAACTAGCAAGGGCAGTGCCTCTGCATCATACTTAGTATATGAACTCAAATGCTCAGATGCCATAGGCATCTCAGAAATATGTCTTCCATTGTCATCAAATGTCCCTTTCTTCAACCTAGTGTCTGATAAACCACAAGACAAACTTCTTCCAACCATGTCAAGGAATGTTTTACCCCTGTGATGAATTCTGGACCAATTCCATGGAATGCCACACCCATTTTTTGGAGCCCTAGTAACATTATCATCTCCAAACTCATCAGCCCCCTCCAAGTGATATTTCTGGTGGGCTGAAGCCTGAGCTATTGAGTTGGAAGCCACAGAAAGTTCATTCTCACCTCCAATTTCTCTTGATGTTGTGGCAACACGAGTTCTTCGAGCACTTCGAAACTTACGCCTTTTCCCCCTATTCATTCCACTGCCATTACTGCGCACCCGGGAATCTGCCTCCTCGATAATTTTCTCCTGTCTAGGAAACCTTCCACGAAAATGAATATTTGTTGATGCTAGATCATCACTATCCAAAGGAACATCATTCAGCTGCTCAAAAAGGGTCTTCACTTGAGAATCTTGAACATTCTTCCCCCTCTGTTTGCTCTTTCTATCTTTAGACTCGGAATGCCTGGAAATAACCTTAGAGTGATGGTAGAGCCTGCAATAGTTTGGCGGCAAAGATAGAGAGCGGAAAAACCTTGTAAGGTGACGAGCCTTCGACTACGGAGAACCTTCGACGATGGTGGTAGAGCCTTTGACAGTTCGGCTATGGCAGAGTATAGAAAAGCCTTCAACGATGAGGCGAGCCTTTGACGGCGGCGGCGAAGCTTCGATGGTGGCGGTGAACCTTTGACCGTAACGAGCCTTCAATAGTGACAAGCTTTCAGCGTGGCGAATTGAGAAAAAATTGACACAGATGACCTAAACTCCAGTTAACCCAGTTAACAGTTAACTGTATAATAAGTTCAGTATTTTTAAATTGAACTATTAAGCAGTATAATTGGTTTTTAGTAAAAATAGTTTAAGTTTTTTAAGTACAAAACAGTATAGATAAACTATAGTTTATGGTTTTTAATTGAACTGTGCCCAGCCCTACTTAGTCAAGCCTGAATACGTACTAATTAAGATTATTCTTCTAACTCTCTTCAAAAATCATCTTCTTTAACTCCTTGTATGAAGACACAAACTTTCTCTCTAAATCTCAACACATATGTTTCATCACAATATCTTTAACATTGTGTAACAAAATAAAAATCTGAAACAAATTAATACAAACAATACATCTTGTTGACTTAACTAAGTTTTAAATCTTTGTCGATTTTCAATCAAACCTTTATTAAATTTTTTCTATTTACTAAGTATTCAATATTTTTCTATTGTTTAATTTTCTCGTTAAGTAGATGATGTAATTATTATCTTGCTTTATCACATTACTTCTTTAAAATAATATCATAGGGGTTTATTTTCGAGGGTTTTTAAAACCCAATCTTCAGCAGTTTTAGAAAACGACCCCTTATAAAATAAAATAATAAAAATGTAAGATTTTATAATTAAAATAAAACAATATTTAAAACAATAAAAGTTGCTTGTTATTTTACAATAATAACAATATTATTTTATATTAATTATAAAACCTTATTTTTTTTATAAAGTTAAAACAAATAAGCAAAATAACATAACAAGATAATATTTATAGTCATCCAATTAAAAAAACTTAAATAATAAAAACTCAATTGAAAAAATATTCATCAGATAAATTTTTTAAAAAGATTTAATTAAAAAAACACAAATTATAAAACTAATAATAATATAAAATAAGAATAGATTTGATATAAATAAATACATACTTATCCATATTATCATTATAGGGAAGGATAGGAGTACCGGTTGAAACAGTACACATAAAAACAGATCCATCCTTCAGTACCATGTACTTCTCGGGACGTATGCAGTAAAGGACAACACTTCAAAATTCCTTTATACAAATATCAGATATAAAAAATAATCTTGGATCCAATAATAATGAGGAGGCAGGTAGCTGTTTATTCAATTAATTATTATATCATTAAATACTACACCTGTTAAATATAATATACAACCAATTAAAATAATCCGATTAAATGCTATTTTCACTCAACATATTTTCTTTATTAGATTTTTAATAAATGTAATAATTTTTAGGTTTAAACCCTCATTTTGTCATTGTATTTGTGTGTCAATCTCAATTGGGTCATCGTTTTTTTTTGTCTCAATTGGGTCCATAAACTTGTAAAATTGAACCAATTAAGTCTCTTAAGTTTTAACTCACGGTGTTAAAATTTGCTTAGATCTTATATTACGTAGAATTTATTATTTAATTTATTATTAAGTCTTGTATAAGTGTTATATGACGTGGCCTTTATATTATATTATTTAATTGTATGACTCCTACCTATTAAACGATGCCGGTTTTGACTGATTAAGAACAACTGATTTGTTGAAACTGATTGAGAACAGGTGATTTGTGGGTTGGGGAAAACACAGACGCCGGATCCAAATACCGGGGAGATGATGAAATTTCAGCAGAAAAGAGCTCTTCCAGATTTGCTGGAGTTAGGGTCTTGGACAGACCAGATCGACTCACAGAACCAGCACCAGGGCGAGATAGTAAGTAACAACTCAAGTCTTCGGGTGGAATGTCTCCTCGCCTACAAGCCCCTTTCCTAAAATCAGCGCCACCGCAAAGATCACTCATGCCCAACCTTCATCTCGATGCCAAAACGCGACCAGCATCTCGCACCTCCAACATCTGCGTGCTCATCTTCATCACCATGAACCATGCCATGCTGTCACCACCGTGCCGAAAATCGCACAACCAGGCCTGAACCATCTTTGCGGCACGACACCAAGCGAACCCTAAACGCCTAAATCGAACTCGCCGTTGTCGCGCAAGCAGCGAACCCTAAACGCCTAAATCGAACTCACCGCTGTCGCGCAACCAGCAGAAACGTAGAAGGCGAGACCCTTCAACAGAGTCCTCGCCGCCTCGACCCTGCCGCCTCGACTTCACCCTGCCTTATCTTGGTTGTAGTGGTGGGAAATGTGCAATCCAAGCCAATCTAGGGTTGTTTTCATGAACGCAATCAGTTTCTGTGGGAGAGCCTTTTGAATCGTTGTTGGCTCTGAACCAGGAGAACTCCATGAGTGAATTGATCATTCAATTTGAAAGATTTGTTGGGGTTATTAAGGGATTGGAAACAAACAGATTTCTTCTTTCTTTTTCCTTGTCATTTTCCTTTTATTTTCTTAATGATTCTATCATTGTTTGATTTCGTGTGTAATTGAGCAGAACAGTTTAATCTTCTCGGATGTGTCGTGGGAAAGGTGAACAGTGTGATCTTCACGGATTTTTCGTCAAGGGCTATGAGGCGGCGTTTGGAAGGTTAATCAAGACTTAATAACAAATTAAATAAAAAATTCATGTAATATAAAATGTATACATATGTATGCACCACGTCATCGAAGTTAGACGGTACTACTTAAAACTTAACCGAGAGGACTTAATTGGTTCAATTGAGATTAACACATAGATAAAAAACCAAATGGAGGTTTAAACCTAATTTTTATATTTATAAAATTTATTTTGCAGATCAACAAGTGTGTCAAGAAGGAGCAATAAGTAGTTAATAATTGGGAAAGTCCGTCAATAATTTTGAATAGTTGAAGATTATTGAAAACCACAAACTCAAATATTAAACGGTGCTGATTATTAATAATAGCAATCGATATTGTCCATAATTAATAAATTGAGGACATTATTAACCATTAGTTTAGACGCTCGTTTAAAAAACGTTAAAATTCAATATTTTCATTGAAATTCACTTTAAAAATGTTTTGAAACATATATGCATTAATACAAATTTGTTTGTAATTTTGAATCGAATTCTAAGGAAAAGAGATTTTTTTAGTTTTTAATCAATATTCTTATAATATTTAGAGGGATTTATGACATTATATTGATAATTATATTTATATTTATTATCGCATATTATTTTGAAATATATTATAACTGTATTTATTATGAGAATAATATATATATATATATATTGTTATGAGAATATTTATTATAAATATATTTATTTAGTATTATTTTTAATTGAAGGAGAGTTACAATAAACATAAGACATAGTATATTACAATTTCAAAAGTAATATACTTAGCACTTAAACAATTTGGTTATTATAATTTCAAATTACTAATTTTGTTGTTTTAGGTGTATGTACTGTGCAAACGAGCAAAGTTTATGTTTGTTTAAAGCGGTGATGACTGATTTACAAGTGTCAAAATGTAGGTGAAAGTGGATGGATATTCTTCGATTAAGTGAATAGATATGACGATAAAGACATTTCACAAAATACAAAATTATTCAATCACCTTTGCTTTTTACATTTTTTTTTCGCTCTGATTTACAGAGGAGAATAAATTTTCCTCTATCGATATTTTGCAAGAATCAATTATTATCAGTGTAATGATTCTGTCTTATGCTAATTATCCTGAATAACATCCTAAAAATATAGCTATAAATTATACTTAGGAGTCCTTACATTTATAATAAAATAGAACAATTTATAAAAAAAATAAAGTTAACTTACAGTTGTTCTATAATAACCACAAATTAAAACTTTACAGAAAACAAATACAAGTACACATCAAAAGAACTTACCGATCAATCATACCATAAGGGTCTCGACCAAACGGTCCTACATTAATACCAAAGGAATACAAGACCAAACGGTCTTGCTCTTAAACTACCTTCTTCTTCTTCCAGCACTTGCTTCAGGGAGTCATCAGCACCTCATGCTCACACCCACAAAGTGATCACTGCAAAGACAAGGACGATCGAAGGGATCACATGACAAGACAGGAAAATAAGGGTAAGCTAGTGTAATTTAATTAACTATGTAAACAGATAACTCAGATAAAACTTATATAAATCAATAGGTCCATCATGCACAACCAATCATACATTTCCAACCATAACCATACAACAATGCATGCAATGACTGTTCACTTTACTCTGACTGTCCGGACTGTATGAATTATGTAGCTACGACGTTCTTGCTCTTGTGGAAATGTAATATGGAAAATCATCAGAATTACCATAGCTGGAAACCCAAGCCGCCACACGAGGTTAGCCCTTCATCCCTCACTGTAGTTGGAAACCCAAGTCTACACATGAGTTTAGTCCGATAGCTGGAACCCCAAGTTATACGCAACCAGGCCTCCTGCTATTCTCACCACATGCGCCACCATTCTCTACTTGAGACTCGATGACCATTAGAATGTGGATGAACGACAGCTTAGTCTAACCATATTCATACTTTACAATTTCATAACCATTTCTGAGATATTCCTCCTTGGAACACTCGTTCATATTCATATAATACAAATCACATCATACTTCTTCATATTCATACTATTCCATTCATATCACATTTTAAATATCATACCTCCTTAACAACATCTTTCCTCATCCATAACACTTTTAAATAACTTCAAACCGAACATTAAAACAACATCACCATTGAGTACAACTAACTCAGAAATATCAACACTTATTATAAATAAAACCTGACGGTAGAACACCCCCATATGCGAACATGACCGTACGGGATACTGTTTCCCTATGGTGACATGACCGAACGGTCATATAAAGAGTGAAACTCAAACATGAGCCTAACACTATTAGCTTGATCTGAGTACTATTGACTTAGACCGAACACTTATTGATTAATGCCAATCACTAGTAGACCATACCGAACACTATTATCTTAGACTAATCACTATAGGCTTAGGCTGAACACTTAGGACTTAGGCCGAACGTTATAACCAGGCTAAACACTTTAGTTGAACCAAATACTTATTATGAGACAAAACCTTTTCTCATTATTCAAAGACTATAATCGAATTGTATTTACTAGACCGAATCCAAAGAATTGACTGAATACTACAGAACATCTATAATTGGACATAATCAAATACTAAAGCTTATAATTAAAATCTAAGATCTTAAATCGAATACTACGAGCTTAGACCGAACACTCTTAGTTTCAATTTAAATTACATAATTTTGGTAATATGACGAGACCGAGTGCTTAGTGCATCACCGAGCACTACTGAAACCGAGGGCTGGCATCTGACCGAGCACTACCAAGACAGTTCAAGACCGAGCGATCAATAACAGTTATAGCCTATGACAGACCGAACGTTGTTTATAAACAAAAGCTATGTCTAGACCGGATGCTACAATTCATTGAAAATCAATACTAAACCGAACGGTCATTAACTGAGAATCCACAATAGCAGAACTCAGTTAAGATCAAGCACCAAATAAAAGCCGAACGATCAATTAAAGACCTTCAGCAACTACATAATTATGTAGAATAGCTACATAATTAAGATCGACACCAAACCCCACCAATTTCACTTGACCACTGTTCCCTAGTCATACAGATATACAATCATCATAAACAAAACATCAATTAATCCACACCAACAGTACCGAACACCCAATTCATCCAATTTTACATTCATACAGCTTTATCCCAATCAATTTCATACACATGCATATTTATCAAACAACATCTTCATACATCAAAACCAAGTAATTAAATTATCTAGCTTCCCTTACCTCTTAACCGGACCGAACAACTCTACCACTTCAGAAATTTGCTCCTAACACCAAAATTCTCAAGAACCTACAGTTCACTGATTTTCGGTAACGGACCAACCCAAAATACCAGAAAAGTGATCAGGAATCAGAAGAAGAAGCTGATGAACACATGCAACCAGAAATGTGACTTGCATGTGACAGACAAATTTCAGAATCCTACAAGAACCCAAAGATTGAGACTTACCCGTTCTAAACGATACGTTGATCGGTGAAAATTGAAGTTCTTGATACTAGGGATGATTGAGTGTGGTGAGATGGTTGAAAAGATGAAATGAGATGAAGATTTTCTAGAGAGAATGAGGAGAAAAGAAGAGGTTTGAGTTTTTAGAGAGATGCGGATTTTGAGAAAATGGGATGAGTTGTGCTTTGGAAAAATCCTATAAAATGCTCAAACTGTTTTAGTTGAGACATTTGTCCCTCTCTTCTAGGTGTCATTTTCAGGGTTTTAAATCCTCTTTATATTTATAAAGAATAAATTCTCCATACTTTGTTTCCTATTTTGCATTTACATAGTTGAGGTCGTTGTGATATTCTTAAAAATAAAGCCCATATATCTTAATCCAAGAGAGGTGAATTGGATTTAAATATTTTCACAATTCTTTGAAAATCTTGATTCTTGGAATCAATTCACAAAGGATTATGAACAAGATAAAATGTAAAAACTAAAATAAGATCACACACCAACTTTTATACTGGTTCGACTCTTAATTTGAGCCTACATTCAGTCTTCTTCCAACAACCTGAGTTAGAGGGATTTCACTATATTTCAAAGAGTCAAGAATACAAAGACAACGATCAATTATATCCTCACACACTCCAATACACAAAATTACAATCAAGAGAGGCTCAAACACACACTCTTTTATACCTTACCTACATAGCTAAGGTGACTAAGAAAATCTATATAAGAAAACGAAACTTGGGTGCACCACTTATGTGTAGATCTTACAAATGTTCTTCCTTTCTTGAAACCTTGGAGATTTTTTAGATTCTTCAAAGTGGTTGGTTGATTTCTCCAAGAATATTTCAAGACAACTTCTTGATGTACTCTTGTTTCACGTTTTGTCAGAAAGATGCAAAATACTTCGTGCTAGAAACATGTTATATCACACACATACACACACACACACACACATACAAGATATGAAATTATGATGCATTCAATCAATGAGGCCCAACTCTCTGTTTTGATCGATTAAACTATTACCTTAATTGATTAAAACAAGCAGTTTTATGCTTCTAATGTGCTTTAACTGATTATGAGCACTTCTTAATCGATTAATACAAGCAGATTTATTCCAATTTGATATTCTATGTTACTAAGACTCTTCTATACAAGAATTGTGTATCTAAGACTCTTTCTTATACGATTTTAATTCTATTCTAACAATTTTATCACTTAAGAAAGAACATCTAACAAGTTCATCATCAAAAATACTTTTACTATATTTAAGAGAGCTTCCCCTCTCAATAGATACGATGTTGAGTGGTGATTGTTGTGGATATCATTGATGGTGGTTGGAGTCTTGTTGTTGCGTGTTGGGGGTGTGGCTGCTACTATATGGTAATTTTGGTTGTCTTTGGTTTACCATAGGGTGGTGTGCTCATGATTACTAGTTACTGTGATTTGTGATGCAATCTTTTGTGAAGTCTCTTATTGTGATTCAATTTCTACCCTGCTTTAGAGTAAGCATCCGTCCTTGAAGAAGAAGAAGACCCTAAAAAACAACAAAGCCAATATAATAATTATAATAATAATAATATTATTATTATTAATAACAATAATAATAAAAATGATAATAATAATAGTTGTATTTTATTTAAACTAATAATCCATAATTTATTTTAGCTTAATTTCTATCAAAGCCATTTTCTTTCAATATAATTTCATAAAAAAAATTATTTTAAATAATACTCACAATTCATTTTAACATAATTTACATTAATTACATTTTATTTTAAATCACTTTTATGGCCAAGGATAAAATGATAATCATCCAACTTTATCAATTAAAATATTTTTATAATTTATCAAACTCATCGCATAGACTTTTCTCTCATTTCTCTTCATTTCTCATAATCTTTTTCTTAATCCAAACAACACCACCTTCACCTCTCTTTATCCTCAAATCTACTCCATCAAATATATCTTCAAAAACAAACACAAGATGTCCATTATGATGTTAATTTTAAATTAAAAAATAAAGAAAAATCAATTTATTAACCTTGGAATGCTTACACAATTTGGAGTTTATCGCACTTAATGAATTTTGTTAGTATATTGGACAAATGCATGACCTAGTAAGTACAAGACATGATAATAAGAATTATAGGATGTATTATGATTGATTAACCAATTGCACATATTAAATGTTTTTCGTTCATATACTTTGTTATACCAACTACAATGTGTTAAACTTTTTAATCTAGGATTGATTCTTATAACTTGTTAAACTAATTATGATATATCTTATATAAGACCTAAAATTTTTCTTTTATATTTTTCTTTTTTCTTTTTGCAATAAAGATGTAGGGCTTGTTATATATTGTGGATATTACAAAAGAAATATAATTCGACATTGCTTAGTTTCTATATTTTCAAAGGGTTTATATATAATAACTTTTCGCATATTATCAAAGTGGGTAGTAAAAGAGATAAGCTTCCCACTCATGAAATTATAGGTCTTATTTGGAATTTATATGCATATTTTAGTTCATTTTTCTATGGATCCTCTCTTGTGTGTGCGATAAGGAGATTCCTAGTTGCTTTTTTACATCTTTCACACATAAGAAAATGGTAAAGTATTTACTATATTTCTTAATTGCTTTATTATTATATTAACAAGTTGATGAAATAAAAAAAAAATCATGAAATCACACATTTTTTTGTTTAATAGTAATAACTTAATTTTAACAATATAATTTCTTTTCTTTATAAGATATGTTTCATATTTTAAAAAGTTTATTCAGTCAAATTTAAAAATATTTGTAAAGACTTTGAAAATAATTAAGAATTGAAGTGAACTTTATAAATTGAATTTGAGTATTTTATTATTAAAATACAAAACTTATAACTAGCAAATAGGCGAGTTCTTATTATAAAAGGTTATCATCTCTCTCGAAACTATTCTTTTTTCTTTCTTTATCTTTTCTCTAAATTTTTTTTACCTCTCTGTAAATCTATTTAACATATTTGCAAACAAAAAATATGAAGGCATTTAGTATATTTCTTAAATGTTTTATTATTATATTAACAAGTTGATAAAATAAAAATTATGAAATCAAGAGACTTTTTTTTTTCTGTTTAATGGTAAGAACTTAATGTTAACAATATAATTATTTTATAAAATAGGTTTCATATGTTAAAAATTTTATTAAGTCAAATTTATAGATATTTGTAAAGTCAGATTTATAATATATGCACTAGTACAGTTAGGGGAAACGACAGCGGTTATTTTTGTCTATAGGCAGCGGTTTTTGAACCGGGCATATTCAGGCGAGACAAAAAGTCTACACTTTTGGCCTCGGTTGAGAACCGAGGCATGAAAGCAGAGGATTTTGCCTCGGTTCCGTACTAACCGAAGCAGTAATGACTTTATGCCTCGGTTATAGCTGAAACCAATGCAGTATGTGCCACTCTACTGCCTCGGTTATGGTTGGAACCGAGGCAGTAGACTCTTTTTTTTTTCTCATCCGCAAGACTTTCTGCTTCGAGTTTGACCATAACCGAGGCCGTAAGTGGTCTTTCTACTTCGGTTGGGACCATAACCGAGGCATATATTCTTTTTTTTTAAATGAGGTCTGTTTCTGCAACATTCCCAACCACAGAAATAGACCTGCATATATTTTTATAGCCAGAACAGTCCAGAATAATGTAGAAACGTATATTTTAAATGAAAATTATACTAAAACATAAATATATTGAATGGAATCATAAATCAACTTCTTAGAAGCATAATAAATCAATCCAATGTAATCATAAATCAAGTTTCAATCATAAATCAATGCAATGTACAAAGTTAAACTTACAATAATGTAGAAAAGCATAAAACAACTTAGAAACATAAACTTAGAACTTACTATATCCTAATATCTACTACATACTATTATATAAATGAATTACATATTTAGCAAGTGTTTTCCTCACAAGTTGAATTGACTTCTCTCGAATTGGAGCAGTCCTATTAAATTTCTGCATAAAACACAATGATTTCAATTAGTGTATATGAAATCCAAACTATAGAGAACATAAAATTCAAACCTAAATATTACCGTTTCCCATCCACTAGTGTAATGTGCACGAATGATGGTCATCATCCAAAACATAACGTAGTAACCACATTCATATGACCCCATTTGTCTATTACACTACAATATATCATCATAATTATAAAATGTTAAGTAACATCATTTGAATGGAACCAAATGTAACAAAGTATGGACTAAAATACCAAACCTTAAGGGCAACCCATGCAAGCTTTTTAGCTGTAGCAGTAGATCTCCCAGATAACATCATATGTGTTGCAAGGGAACTATTAAAAAACATTCCTTTAGCATACATTTATATAACAAAAAAGTCGAAACATTGAGATTCTTACCAATCTACTACATGTCTAAGAGAGCTGGGAGGAGACTTCTGCAATGAACAAAACCAGACAGCAGTGTTCTCCGGTATGAAAATCACAAGTAGCTGCCAATGACACCTGAAATTGGTAATAACTTATGAATCATATACCAAAATTAATAAATGAATATGTTGAAGTTAACAAACTTCACTTACCCATGTATATAAGGGAGAAAATATATCTCCTTCCCCATTCCAAAGCAAGTGGTGATGTATGTCTGGATATCATCAAATGTATTTCTTTCATGAGTCATAGAGGGGTCAATGAACCCATATACATCGTTGAACCCCTTCTTGTAACTAACATCAAACATATACCTAAAATGAAGAAATAATATGATATAAGTAAGTTGATAAAATAGAATTGTATAAAAAAGTTTTCATAAACTTACATCATCCACAGCTGAATGAGTGTAATATTAATTTCTTCTCTACCCGACGCAAGCTCCCTAACATCTTGATGATGCAAGTACAATGGGATCTGAGCTTCTCTTCCAAATGTAGTAGAATCCCAGTGTACATTCATCGGCACATCTGAAATGATTTTAGCAAGCTCGTCTAACGCACCAAGAGGGTCATCCTCAGATAAATAAGTCTTCTTCGGTGGAGGACTTCCCTTTTTACCTATCTGCTGTTAAATGCAAAAATGGTTATGTTATAACGTCAATTAGAAGTAAATATTAAAATTGAGAAGTATATAGTACGAGTGTGATAACTCTCCAAATTTGCATTATTTTTTGTGTTTAGAAGATTTTGTTAGTGCATTTTTGTTTTTAATTTCTTAGAATTAGATTAGTTTTATGTTTTTCTTTTAATTCTTTAGTTTTATAAAATTTTAGTTAAAAAGAGGTTTTTAGGTGTAATTTTTAGCTTTTGTTAATAATTAGGAAATTAGTATTTTTCTGAAATTTTTTTTATATAAAATTGTTTTGTTTTAATTGCTAATTTCTCTTCTTTTTCTTAATTGCTGTTTGATTTTTTTTACAGATTGGGCCAACATTTGGGCCATAATAGAAGTTGATTGAGAGGTGTTGAATTGAAATGAGCGGCTGGAATGGAAATTGGGCTGCAGCCTTGGAATGATTGGAAAGCAATTGGGCCACGACAATGCTTAGATGATTCAATTTGAAAGTGGCTGCTGGCAGGATTGGGTTGAAGAGGACTAGCTGCAACTTAAGTGGAACGACGCCGTATTGATGCGTCTTGGCAGCAGCTTCCTAGGGGTAATTCGCACTCATGCTTCATTTGGAAAATGGGAAAAACAAGCTGGAGCATTTGAAGAAACAAACACTGTGAGCTGGGGCTTTGAGAGAATGAGTGAAGAGAGTTGAAGAGAGGAGCACATCACCTGCCCGGAGAAGATGACTGGAGCTGACCAATGAGAAAGAAGAGCTGACCGGAGCTGCCACGTGGAGAGCCCGAAGCGTCACAGCTAGGTTCTCCATCTCCTATTTTGTTTTTTTTTCCCCTTTCCTTTTCCCTCATTTGTTTCTTTTGTTTTTCTGACCCTATAAAAAGGGCTTTCACCTTGTAAATAGAGACTTTTACACACTTTGAGATACACTCTCTGTTCATAGTTCTAAGCTCTTTTGGTTAGGGTTCCTTTCCGCTTTTGTAGAAGTAGAGTTCTCGACTTTTGGATTTCGTTGAGACGATCGCAAGGGTGACAGGCCGCGAGAGTCTTGGTGATTTCCGGTAGTTTGTAAAATTTTCTTTTCATGTTAATAAAGTTGAGTTTTGTGTTCTTGTTCTGTTCTTGTTTATGTCTCGATTTTGTTCTTTGTTTTTGATTTCTGTACTTGTTATGTGTTGAGAAAATGGTTTGGATTCTGTAACTCTGCAATTTTATGGTTCCGTTTGGAATTAAATGTCTCCGTAGTGAGCATTCTTCATCGAGATGTCTTCTTGAGACAGAGAACAGTCCAATGCATAAACATTGATTCAAATATGTGTTTCTTGAATTTGTTTGTGAATTTTAGATTGATGAATAGGTTAATGAACATTGATTGGAAAAATTAGTGGAAAGAGTCAATTTAAAGTTCTGAAATATGACTTAGAATATCATCCTGCATTGGAATTCATATTATCAGGATGTCTTCCTGAGAGCTCTAAGCACTCTTTTATTCAGTTCGATGTGCAATTCACCTATGATTTCAATTCTGTTTTTTTTATTGTGATACTGCTTTTAGAATTTAGGTACTGTTTTTGATTTGTTTCAATACTAAATTCTGTTATTGATTGATTTCTGGTGATATATAGATTAGGATAGAGTGATCTGTATTGCATTTTAATTTTACTTTGATTTTTGTTTTCCTAGGAATAGACTAAGTTTAGTAGATTAGATGTTGAACTGTCTACTCTTAGAATCTTGTTCAGTTTTAGTTTTAGTTTCATTTTGCTGTATTAGGTTAGTTTTAATTGTACTCAGTTCTCATTTTAGCTTAGGTTCAGTTTTGTTATGCAGTTATTTTACAATTTAGATTAGGTTCCAGTTTTGTTTTTATTTCTTTGCATTTTATTTCTTGATTTTTTTTCTTTTATACAGATTTGATTCCTTTATTCTTTTCTCTTTAATTTCACTGTTTCATTTTCTATTTCCCCACCTTGTTTTTATAGTCAAGTAATAAATAATTGCAAGAATTAACTTTACACTCTGAAACTTAATCATAGTTGAGTCCTTGGATTGATCCTTGGTTATCCCTTTACTACATTAGTGGGGAAACTGAGTTTGTTGGCTTTGATGCGACTAAAAGCGAGTTTAACAAATGGCGCCGCTGCCGGGGACTCGGCGAGTTAAGTCTTAGAGTGTTAGGTTAGTCTTATGTAGGTTTAATTGTTCTTGCAATTCTTTCTTGTGTTCATATTTGTCCTTTCTATGCGTAGGATATTTTTGCAAATTCTTTTTAGTATGTTTAGGATATGTTTTTAAAACTGCAGTAGTGTGGATTTTGATTTTTTGATTCTTTGTGCTGTTTTAGTCTTTGATTTTGATAGCTGTCTTGGTGATTATTTTCGGTTGTTTCTTTATGCTTGATTGACACCTCTGTTGAGAAGGTTTAGGTTGAGTGTGTTCTGCCAAACTTTGGGGAATTAGTGAGATTAGCTTGGGGTAGTTTTAGTAGCCTGAGAGTGTTGTAACTGAGTTGTTTAGTATGGCTTTTCCTCTGGAGAAGTCCATGAGAGAACTGGCCAACCAAGAAGTGGGTCACCAGCCGATGTGCACCCATTTACCCCTGGAGCAGAATGCGTCTGGAATTGAACTTAAACCTGGGTTCATAAGGTTGCTGCCCACCTTCCATGGATGGGAGCATGAAGACCCTCATCAACATATCAGAGAATTTATTCTGGTGTGTTCTTCTATGAAGCCGTCTGGAGCTGCTGAAGAACTGGTTATGATGAAGGCTTTTCCCTTATCCCTGCAAGATGCTGCTAGGTATTGGATAATTTACCAGCAGCAGCCTTTTGTAAGTTGGCAAGAGATGCAGTGTAGATTCTTGAATAGATTTTTTCCAGCATCAAGAATATCATATTTTAGGAGGCAGATCTGCACCATTGAGCAAGGGCAGAATGAAAGTTTGGCTGAATTCTGGGACAGATTCAATAAATTATGCCTCATGTGCCCAAATCATCAGCTGCAGGATTCTCTACTCTTAACATACTTCTACGAAGGTCTGCTGCAAAGAGAGAAAATGTTTGTTGATGTGGCTGCTGGAGGGTCCTTAATGAATAAAACTCCAGCTGAAGCAAGACAACTGTTGAGTAAAATGGCTGAGTGCTCTTATCAAGGATATTTGTACAATAAAGCTGCTGTTACTGTACCAGTAATTGGGACAGAATCCAAAGACTTAAGGGAATTGACTCAAGTAATGTCCCAGCTGGTGGAAAAAGTGAAGTTGCTAAATCAGAAACCTTCAGAGAATAAGATGACAACATCAAGGTTGTTGGGCTTGTCTGAGAACACTTTAAATGCAACCTGTGACTCAGCAGCCAATAATTTGAAAGAGAACTGGGGTATAGTGAGTCTGAAGGGATCTCAACAAAATGCTTGGGAGAATGAAAAGACAGCTGGTTGTATGAAAGATGTTGAAGAGAGCAGTGTATCAGTGGAAATTACACCAGTAGAGGAAAAAGAGACCACCAAGTATATTCCTCCCCATTTAAGAGGAACATCTGAACTTGGAAAGATGCAGCCAGCTCATCAACCAAAGGTGCAAGTAAACAAGACTGCCAATACCAATGCAGTCATGTTAAGAAGTGGAAAGGAGTTGCATGCTCCCGTGGAGAAAGAAAAACTTGTCGAGAATGAGCAGCAATTAGAAACCATAATTAAACCTCCTTTCCCTGTCAAATCTGCACCTGCAGAAAAGAAATTGGAAACTGATGCGGAGTTATTGAAGATTTTTCAGAAGATAGAAATTAATATGCCTCTGCTGGAAGCAATTAAACAGGTGCCTAAATATGCCAAGTTCCTTAAAGAAGTGTGCACCTATAAAAGAGGATTGAGGAGGCCACAAATCAAAAATATTTCTACTGTTTCCAAGTTGGAGCTGCCTCCTAAACATAGTGATCCAGGGCATTTTACCATCGCATGCACCATTGGAGAAATTTCCATTGCAAATGCTTTAGTGGACTTGGGAGCATCCATCAATGTCATGCCCAGTTCTGTTTATAAGGCTCTGCATTTAAGAAATTTAAAGCCTACATCTGTCATTATCCAACTAGCCAATAGAAGCACTGCGAAACCTTTGGGCATTGTGGAAGATGTGTTAGTGAGGGTAAATCAGTTAATGTTCCCAGCAGATTTCTATGTTCTAGAAATGGAGGGTGAGAATTCAAGGCAGAGTCCTACATTGATTTTGGGAAGACCATTTTTGATGACAGCAAAAACCATTATCAATGTGCATGAAGGAAATTTAACCATGGAGTTTGGAGACACCCAGGTCAGATTCAACATTTTTGAAGCCATGCGTCATCCCCTGGAAAACCATTCAGATGTGTTCAGTTATTCAGAAATTTGTTGTAATAACTTGGAGCTTCAGGTGCAATCTGACTTGAACATGGCAGAGGGAGAATTACATTCAGAATTCTGCATTGGGTGTGAAGATAAATTCCTTGAAAATATGGACTTGCAAGCACTAGAAGAAGACGTTTTTGAACCTGGTGAAGAATCTGCACAAGAAACTCCAGAGCAGCAGCAAAAATCTGAATTAAAGTTGCTGCCTCTGCACTTAAAATATGCTTATCTTGAAGCTGGAAGTAAATTTCCAGTAATCATTTCAGCAAGTTTGAACCCTGACCAGGAAGAGCAGTTGCTACAAGTCTTGAAACAGCACAAGAATGCTCTTGGGTGGACTTTGGAAGATATACCAGGGATTAGTCCAGCCCTCTGCATGCACAGAATATTGCTGGACAGTGATGCAGTTCCTGTTAGGCAGCCTCAAAGGAGGTTGAATCCAACTATTCAAAATGTGGTGAAGGAGGAAGTGAGTAAGCTCTTAAAAGCAGGGATGATTTTCCCCATTTCAGACAGTACTTGGGTATCACCAGTTCACGTGGTGCCAAAGAAATCTGGAATGACAATTGTAAAGAATCAAGAGGGAGAATTTGTGCCTACCAGAGTTGCAAATAAGTGGAGGGTCTGTATTGATTACAGAAAGCTGAATCAAGCCACAAGGAAAGATCACTTCCCTCTCCCCTTCATAGACCAAGTCATTGAAAGGTTGGCAGGTAAACCTTTTTACTGTTTTCTAGATGTCTTTTCTGGGTACATGCAGATTCATATACACCCTTAAGATCAACATAAAACCACATTTACATGTCCATTTGGCACTTATGCTTACACTAGGATGCCATTTGGACTATGTAATGCTCCTGCAACTTTCCAAAGATGCATGTTGAGTATTTTTTCAGAATTAATAGAAAGTTGCATGGAGGTTTTTATGGATGACTTCACAGTGTTTGGAGCTTCATTTGAGGAATGCCTAAGCAATTTAGAAAAAGTTTTGAAAAAGTGCATTGAAACTGATTTGGTCTTAAACTTTGAAAAATGCCACTTTATGGTCAATGAAGGGGTAGTACTAGGACATGTTATTTCTGAAAAGGGCTTCCAAGTAGATAAATCTAAGATAGATGTGATTTCTGCCCTGCCTTACCCCTCCACTGTGAGGGAAGTGCGTTCTTTCCTAGGACATGCAGGCTTTTATAGGCGATTCATTCAGAATTTTAGTAACATAGCCTTGCCACTGTCTGGACTCCTTCAAAAGGATTCAATCTTTGAATTTGATGAGGCTTGCAAGGGAGCCTTTGATGAGCTGAAAAGGAAACTTACCACTGCACCAATTCTTCAACCTCCAAACTGGGAATTACCTTTTGAATTGATGTGCGATGCTTCAGACTTTGCATTGGGAGCTATGCTGTCCCAGAAAAAAAGAAAAGATCCCTCATGTCATTGCATATGCGTCTAGGACCCTTGATGCTGCCCAGAAAAATTATACCACCACAGAAAAGGAGTTGCTGGCAGTCATTTTTGCTTTGGAGAAGTATAGGCCATATTTGCTGGGATCAAAAACTGTGGTTCACACAGACCACTCAGCCTTGAGATTTTTAATGAAGAAAGCTGATTCAAAACCCAGGCTTATGAGGTGGCTGCTTCTGATGCAGGAATTTGATATAGAAATTAAAGACAGAAGTGGAGCCTTAAATCAAGTGGCTGATCACTTTAGCAGAATAGCAGGAAAGGAGGAAGAAATTCCACTGAATGAAAAGTTTCCAGATGAGTTTGTATTTTCTGCTCTGACTCAACCTCCTTGGTATGCTGAATTGGTTAATTATTTAGCTGCTGCTGTTTTACCTGTTCATGCATCTAGGCATTATATAGATAAATTGAAATCTGATGCAAAGTATTATGTGTGGGATGACCCTTATTTGTGGAGGTTTTGTAGTGATAAAATCATTAGGAAGTGTGTGCCTGATACTGAAATAAATGGAGTCCTGCATGGCTGTCATGATACATTGGTAGGAGGTCACTCTGGCCCAACCAGGACAGCTAGAAGAGTGTTAGATAGTGGATTCTTTTGGCCCACTCTTTTCAAGGATGCCTATAATTTTGTGAAGAGTTGTGAGGTTTGTCAAAAGGCTGGAGGGAATATAACTAGGAGAAATGAGATGCCTCTGCAGAATATATTATTCTGTGAAATCTTTGATGTATGGGGCATTGATTTTATGGGACCCCTGCCAAGCTCATCTGGGTATTCTTACATTCTGTTGGCTGTAGATTATGTGTCTAGGTGGGTAGAGGCAAAAGCAACCAAGTCGAATGATGCTAGAACAGTCTCAAAATTCTTGAAAACTAACATTTTCTGCAGGTTTGGGGTTCCAAAGGCAATAATTAGCGATCAAGGCACACACTTCTGCAATCAGCTTATAGCAACACTTCTGAGCAGATATGGAGTGAAACATAAGGTGTCTACACCTTACCACCCACAAACAAATGGGCAGGCAGAGGTGTTTAACAGAGAAGTGAAGAAGCTGCTCCAAAAACTGGTCCAGCCAAATAGGAAGAATTGGAGTGAGTTACTAGATGAAGCATTGTGGGCACAAAGGACAGCATATCGTACACCTCTTGGGATGTCACCTTTCAGGATAGTATTTGGCAAATCATGCCATTTACCAGTAGAGATTGAACACAAGGCATTCTGGGCTGTTAAAAGGTGCAACTTGGAGTATAATGAAGCTGGGAAGCAGAGGAAGTTGCAGTTACAAGAGCTGGATGAAATCAGGCTGGAGGCTTATGAGAACTCAAGGCTTTATAAAGAGAAAGTGAAGAGGTTTCATGATATGAATATATCAAGGAAAGAGTTCGGCGTTGGGCAGAAGGTGCTCCTGTACAAATCCAAGATGAAGATGATAGCTGGAAAGCTTAGATCAAAATGGGAAGGTCCATATGTAATAGTCCAGGTATTCCCAAATGGGGCAGTGGAGATTAGGAAACCAGAGGATGATAAGTCATTCACGGTCAATGGTCATCAATTAAAAATCTTCCAGGAGAAGCAGCCCTTGGAAAATGAGAAAAGTACACTGCAGTTCAATGATCCAGTTCTAGAAAATCCACCTTGAATATTCTTTATCTCCTTTTCTGCTCTTGTTTTTTTTTTAAATACTGTGTTGATTTTCCTACTGTAGATTTTATATTCTGTTTTCGTTATGATTTTTCAATATTTTTATTTTTTTGTAGTTCTGACTTGTATATATATTCATGTGCTATCTGTTTTGTGCATCTGTCTTGATTCTGTGCTGTTTTGGTCGTTCATTTGTGTTGCTGGTAATTACTGTGTTTGTGGGTGCTTAGTCAATACATCTGTTGAGGAGGTTTAGGTAGAAATAGAAGTGCATGTAATGAAAAATTATTTTATTTTCTCTCTGAATTTGCAAACTAACAGGAGTTCATCTAGCTGTGAGAGTTGAAAGTGTATGACCAGGGCTAATCACAGCCCTTTGTTTACCCTGGATCCAGAAATTGGCAGAAATAGAAAAGGAATCAAAAAGGAGAAGAACCAGCGTGAATCTGAGGCTACTGGATCATTTCCAACTTCATTTGAGTGTTTATCAGATACATCTGAGACTGAAGACATGACTGTTGAGCAAGGAGAGAGAACATTAAAGGAGCTGGCTAACCAGGAAATTGGATTCCAGCCCCTTTGCATCCAAGTGCCATATGTGCAGGGGGCACCCAACTTTGATCTTAGATCTGGGTTCATTCAGCTTTTGCCAAGGTTCCATGGGTCAGCAGGGGAGGACCCTCACAAGCATATTATGGAGTTCACAGTGGTTTGTTCAACTATGAAGCCATTGGATGTACCTGAGGAGATTGTCAAAATGAAAGCCTTTCCCTTTTCATTGCAAGATGCTGCCAAGGAGTGGCTGTTTTCTCAGAATGTACCCATAGTTAGCTGGGGAGAAATGAAGAGAAAATTTCTGGAAAGGTTCTTCCCTGCCTCCAGGATAGCAGCTGTGAGAAAAGAAATAAGTGGAATTAGACAACTGCCTGGGGAGAATCTGTTTGAATACTGGGAACGCTTCAAGAGGTTGTGCTCCACTTGTCCTAACCATCAGATCAATGAGCAGCTGCTGCTGCAATACTTTTATGAAGGGTTGTTGCCTCAAGAAAGGAACATGATAGATGCAGCAAGTGGAGGCACTCTCATGGACAAGACACCATCTGCAGCAAGAAACCTCATTGCAAACATGGCTGAGAATTACCAGCAGACCTACACCAGAGGTGGCAGTAGTAAAGGAGTTCATGAGATGCAACTGAATGCAATCTCAGATTCAGTACAAACCAACATGTTTAATGAGAACAACCTGCTGCTGGGAAACAAAATTTTGGAGCTAATTGAGCTAATGAGGCAGATGGCTTCAGGAAGCCAAGTGAATGTAGTGAGAAAGCACTGTGGTCTGTGTGCATCAGATCAACACTTCACAGACCAGTGTTATCAACTTCAAGGCACCCCTGGAGCTGAATCAGTGGCAGCTGCATTCCAATATCAACAAGGAAACTTCAGGCAGAATCAACAGCAATGGCAAACCCAAAATCAGCCACAACATTACAACCAAGCTTCCAACTCACAAAACTCAGGATGGAAGAATATGCTGAACCCAAGATACGAAGCTCCTCCATACAATCTGCAGAGTGGACAACAGTCAAATGGGCTGATGCAGAGCATGAATCAGTATGCACAACAGAATAGGCAGAATGCATCCTTTTATGGAGGGCAGAACCAGCAGTATAGGCAGAACCAGTCACAAATGCAGCCTAGGATGGACCCTACTCTAGAGGCAACCATTCAGGATATGAAGATGCAGATTAGGCAGCTGGCTCATGCTGTAAATGAACTGGTGAATCAGAAGGCTGGAGGCATTCCTGCTCAGCCAGTGGTGAACCCAAAGGAAGCACCAAGCAACACATAGAGCTTCAATGAATAAGCTTTCTTTTCTTGTTTTCCATTTTCAGTTTATATTACTGTCACGTACATTGAATAATATGTTTCTTTTGGTTCTGCCTTATACATTCTTTGTTCCAGTTGTGCCTTTAATTTTTGCATATATCCATTAGTATTTGTTTTGTGTATCTGTTATGTTTCTGCTGTTTAGGAACCTTACCCATTCACACATTGAGGGCAATGTGCCTCTTAAGTGTGGGGGTGGGAAGGTATAGGTTGGTTTAAATTTTTTTTTTTTTTGATGTATATAGCTTTGTTAGCATATGTTTTTGAGTAAAATAGGGGTAAATTTTTTTTTTCTGAGCTGTTAGTTTTAAATACCTAGAGTAGTTTCCCATTCTTGTTTTAGTCTGTAAATACCTATTTTGTTACTGATTTGTTTTAGTTTAGTTTTTAGCTTTGTTGTTAATAGTTCTTTAGGTTTTTACAGTTCATTCATTTTCTTGCTCTGTTTTAGTTCTTCATTAGTTTCTTTTCTTCATTTTATTTTCATGCTTGTTTTAAGTTTTCAATTAGGATTTTGTTCATAATTAGGTTCTATTTTCTGTTTGCTACTATTTTTAAAATTTTTCTGAATTTGTTTAGCTTTTTCTTTTTCAATTCTTTAGTTAATCTGTCATTGTTTAGATAGCTTATAGGAATAGTTTAGTTTATATTTTGTCAATATATTAGGTAGTTAGGACTGATTTGAGGTTCCTTTCATCTTTTTGATTTTGATTGTCTTGTCTTCAGTTCTTGTTCAATTCTTTGGATCTGTTGCAGCTTGTAAATAAAAATTTCTTTAGGATTTGATGTTTTAAGATTTCTTTTCATTACATAGGTTTGTATTTTTAGTCTTTAGCTAGAATTCCTTTTAGGTTCGTTTTGTTTTAACTACTGTTATTAGTTTCTTCTTACGCTTCTGTTGTGTTAGTTTAGATTCTTTCCTTTTTCTTTTACTGTTTTGTTTTGTAGAGCTTTAGTTTAGGTTCTTTTAGGTTGCATTCTGTTTTGTCTTGGTTATCTAGGTTGTAAATAGAGTTTAGGTAAATCCGTTAGGCATTTTTAGGTGCTTTTAAGTTCTGTTTTATGCTTATCTTCATTCTTGCTGATTTCACTCATTTTTTAACTTTATTTCCTTGGATTAGAATTGTCAAGAGTAGACTTAGCTTTGGATTTAGGCAAAGGTAATTCTGGAATTAATTTTTACAGTCTTTAGTTCATTTCAATTCAGTAATTTTTGCATAGGATGAGTAGCAAGTCAGTTTTAACAAATTTTAAACCCTTGAGAGATTTTGGGCCAGTTTTTGTCTTTCTTGTGTGATAACATGCATGTTTAATTGTCATTCTGATTTTGCATTGATTCTTTGTGATGTGCTTGCTCTTGGTAACTTTGAATATGATCTAGGCATCCTTCATTTTTCCAGTTTAGCTTATCCATTTCATTCCTTACCATTGCACCTTATATTGAGCCTTAGCCTTTTTTCTTTGCTTTCCATCCATTCCAAGCCATTTCCCCAACCAATCATTCCTTAGAGACTTGTGAGATGTAGGGAGAAGTCTAGAACTTGGTGAGTGCATGAAAAATAGTGAGGCCAGAAGTGAAAAAAAAAAGAAAAAAAAAATTTGTGTTGAAAAAAAATCTGGTTTGGTTGAAAAAGAAAGAAACAGGTCTGGAAATGAGAAAAATCAGAAAAAGAAATTGAAAAAGAGACCTGAAATGAATGAAATAGAAAGAGAACCAGAGAAAAAGAAAGAAAATAACATCTGGCCAAAGTCTGAGAAAAATAGTATGTTCTGAGTTCTAGTTTTATTCCTTTTTCTTCACATTTCTCTACTCATTTCAGTTCCCATTCTTTTCTGTTTTTCCATTTCATTCCATGAACATTACAAGCCAATTAAAGACCTATTGATTTAGAGAAGCCTTGAGTCAAGCACTGTCATTTAGAGTCTTTTCAAAGTTGTGAATGGTAGTTGGCATGACATGATTGAGTGAAACAGGATTGCCCCTAAACACTTGAGTGATTTGAGTGCATACACTACACCCTGTGAGGTTGAGACTGACTGCTACTTGTTCATATGTTTGCTTTGCTGAGTTAGATTGGGTTAAGCTGTTATAATGCTTGTTGGAATTGCTGGTGTTTGAATCTAAAGTTGAGAATTCTTTTGGTACAGTTCTGATTTGATGAAATAGCTAGAAATGGTTTGATTTTGCAGGTTTGAATAAGCTGAAATAGGATTTAGAAGTTTCTTGTTGTGTGTCTTTAGTCTTTTCTTTTTAGATCGAGTCTTTGCTTTTGCTTTTTCTTTTTAGTTGTCTCTGCCCAGGAGGGTAGTTGTCTAAGTGTGGGGGTGTGATAACTCTCCAAATTTGCATTATTTTTTGTGTTTAGAAGATTTTGTTAGTGCATTTTTGTTTTTAATTTCTTAGAATTAGATTAGTTTTATGTTTTTCTTTTAATTCTTTAGTTTTATAAAATTTTAGTTAAAAAGAGGTTTTTAGGTGTAATTTTTAGCTTTTGTTAATAATTAGGAAATTAGTATTTTTCTGAAATTTTTTTTATATAAAATTGTTTTGTTTTAATTGCTAATTTCTCTTCTTTTTCTTAATTGCTGTTTGATTTTTTTTACAGATTGGGCCAACATTTGGGCCATAATAGAAGTTGATTGAGAGGTGTTGAATTGAAATGAGCGGCTGGAATGGAAATTGGGCTGCAGCCTTGGAATGATTGGAAAGCAATTGGGCCACGACAATGCTTAGATGATTCAATTTGAAAGTGGCTGCTGGCAGGATTGGGTTGAAGAGGACTAGCTGCAACTTAAGTGGAACGACGCCGTATTGATGCGTCTTGGCAGCAGCTTCCTAGGGGTAATTCGCACTCATGCTTCATTTGGAAAATGGGAAAAACAAGCTGGAGCATTTGAAGAAACAAACACTGTGAGCTGGGGCTTTGAGAGAATGAGTGAAGAGAGTTGAAGAGAGGAGCACATCACCTGCCCGGAGAAGATGACTGGAGCTGACCAATGAGAAAGAAGAGCTGACCGGAGCTGCCACGTGGAGAGCTCGAAGCGTCACAGCTAGGTTCTCCATCTCCTATTTTGTTTTTTTTCCCTTTCCTTTTCCCTCATTTGTTTCTTTTGTTTTTCTGACCCTATAAAAAGGGCTTTCACCTTGTAAATAGAGACTTTTACACACTTTGAGATACACTCTCTGTTCATAGTTCTAAGCTCTTTTGGTTAGGGTTCCTTTCCGCTTTTGTAGAAGTAGAGTTCTCGACTTTTGGATTTCGTTGAGACGATCGCAAGGGTGACAGGCCGCGAGAGTCTTGGTGATTTCCGGTAGTTTGTAAAATTTTCTTTTCATGTTAATAAAGTTGAGTTTTGTGTTCTTGTTCTGTTCTTGTTTATGTCTCGATTTTGTTCTTTGTTTTTGATTTCTGTACTTGTTATGTGTTGAGAAAATGGTTTGGATTCTGTAACTCTGCAATTTTATGGTTCCGTTTGGAATTAAATGTCTCCGTAGTGAGCATTCTTCATCGAGATGTCTTCTTGAGACAGAGAACAGTCCAATGCATAAACATTGATTCAAATATGTGTTTCTTGAATTTGTTTGTGAATTTTAGATTGATGAATAGGTTAATGAACATTGATTGGAAAAATTAGTGGAAAGAGTCAATTTAAAGTTCTGAAATATGACTTAGAATATCATCCTGCATTGGAATTCATATTATCAGGATGTCTTCCTGAGAGCTCTAAGCACTCTTTTATTCAGTTCGATGTGCAATTCACCTATGATTTCAATTCTGTTTTTTTTATTGTGATACTGCTTTTAGAATTTAGGTACTGTTTTTGATTTGTTTCAATACTAAATTCTGTTATTGATTGATTTCTGGTGATATATAGATTAGGATAGAGTGATCTGTATTGCATTTTAATTTTACTTTGATTTTTGTTTTCCTAGGAATAGACTAAGTTTAGTAGATTAGATGTTGAACTGTCTACTCTTAGAATCTTGTTCAGTTTTAGTTTTAGTTTCATTTTGCTGTATTAGGTTAGTTTTAATTGTACTCAGTTCTCATTTTAGCTTAGGTTCAGTTTTGTTATGCAGTTATTTTACAATTTAGATTAGGTTCCAGTTTTGTTTTTATTTCTTTGCATTTTATTTCTTGATTTTTTTTCTTTTATACAGATTTGATTCCTTTATTCTTTTCTCTTTAATTTCACTGTTTCATTTTCTATTTCCCCACCTTGTTTTTATAGTCAAGTAATAAATAATTGCAAGAATTAACTTTACACTCTGAAACTTAATCATAGTTGAGTCCTTGGATTGATCCTTGGTTATCCCTTTACTACATTAGTGGGGAAACTGAGTTTGTTGGCTTTGATGCGACTAAAAGCGAGTTTAACAGAGTGTTTACCGGGGGATTAGATACATCACCAACCAAATGTCTAGGCCAAGCGAAAAAGGACTTAAATGCTTCTTCCACAGTGAAGAACTCATCTGTAGGCACAGGAAGAAGGACATCCGCTATGACAACTTCATCCACCGTGACCTTGAACTCATCTTTTGAAAGTTGTACACCATGCACTACAGTGGCTGTCTCATAAACTGTACCACGAGCCACTAGCACGGTCCCAGTATTAGAAAGAATATATATAACTGACATGGACGAGTTTCATCCATGTCGTCCCCTGGGGCACCGGAAGCTGAAAAACTTCCTTTACCGCTTCTACCTGTCAAATTAAATGTTAGGTTATGCAAAAAGTAAATTAGTTACCAAAAATAAATAAGTTTACCTGTAGGGGGCACAACATGTTCCGCTACAGGAGATGCAAAAAGCATTTCATTCAACAATGACAACAATTCTGTAAAACTCTTATCACTCCATCCATTGCTCGCCTTTAAATTCATGAGCCTTAACACCGCTGACAACCGTGTGAACTTAGTTGAACCCGCATACAAAGGAGTCTCCGCATCAGTGGACATTGTTTCATACACATGCGCTTGGGCAAAAGCTTCTGCACCAACATCGCGGATCATGTCCTCTAAGTTGTCTTCTTCTGCTTGATCTTCCATATCCATTGTGGAATCATAAACATTTTCAGTTGGAGAGACAATTGGAAAGTTTGTTAATTCGCCATGCCATATCCATGTTGTATAACTTCGTATGAAACCATCACAGATAAGATGTTCCCTAATATCACTTGCGTTCAACTTCCTCCCATTCAAACAGTTCACACAGGGACATCTGAACTTCACTTCATTATCACCACTTGTACTCGCATTACGTTGCGCAAACTCTATAAATTCTTCTACCCCTCTCTCGTACTTAGTGCTGATGCGTGGTAAATTAATCCACCCTCTATCCGTACGCATGTTTACTGAAATTGTTTACACAATTTCAATAATCTTGAATGATCACTTTGATCGTGTTTGTATTCAAGGTGTGACCCTATCCCATTCAAGAAGATTCACTTTTTTTAGTTTATTAAACATATCAATTTTAAACAACATATCTCATATTTCATGAAATTTTGCCAGTATTTCGCATTGGTCTTCAGGTTACACGAAATGAAAGTGATTATAAATCACAATCAAATATGCACCCGAAGATCAATACAAAACACACCGACAAATTTTCGTGAAATTTAAGAAATGTATATTAAAATTGATATGTTATAATAAACTATGAAAAAGTTATTACTCTTCTTAAACTGTCCAACCGGACAATTCAAGATTCAATACTGTAAATTATTATTACCATCTCCTCTATTTTCATTTGTAAAAAGTACGTTTGTTAAAAAAATATGAAGATAGTAAATAATTTTTGTACTGAATCTTAAACGGGAAACTAAGGCTAATTCACAACAACAATATATATTCAAGCAAACAAATAATTACATACGCAACATGTAATATATTCAACCAAGAGTAAATAATGTCATTTCAATTAACTTTAGGGTTTAGATACTTGAGTTTATTTCACTTGTTTACAACATGTTTCTCAAACCTTATTTGAATATTGTTTAAATTAACGTATCTCCCTTCCTTCCATCTAAAACCCAACAAGTCTTTTTCTTTTTTAAATTTCTTTCTTGTTATTTATTCTAAACTAAACTTACCAAACCTTAACTCTCTTTTTTGTCTACTTTTCATAATTTTTATCTACACCAAATGCGTTCAATTGGTCTCAAAATCTATCAATCTTGTTATTATTTTATGTCTTATATTTTGTTAACTACCTTGAGTTACACTCTTTGAATCAATTCCTTGAAAAATAAATAAGTGTTAGGCTTAGAACCAATTAATCATCCCAAATTTCCAGCCTTCAAAGTTTGTTGAAACTCAGCTTTTATTTATCTAAACTAAACAATCTACAATTCAACGTGCCAATCACTACACTATACATTTCTAAATTAACTTGGAATAGTGTGTAACACACTACTTATCCTAACAATCCAACTCCCAAACAGCCAATACACTACCAACAACAAACGGCAAATACATACAACCAATACATACACTACCAACAAAATTAAAAAAGTCAAAACAACTAATACATACAATTTGATTATCCTCCAGAAACAACAATTATTATCAGCAAGAAACAACAATTATTATCAACAAAAACACAATGAACTAACCTCAATGCAGACCGGAAGAATGAAACAGCGTTGGAGGCAGTACCGGCGGAGGCAACAGTGGCGGAGGAAGCACCGGTAGGCGAGACCACTGGCAGCAGCAATGGCGGAGACCGGCAGGCACCAATGACAACAGTAGTGGCGGAGACCAACGAGGCACCAATGGCAGCAGTAGTGGCGAAGACTGGCAAGGCACCAATGGCAGCAGCAGTGGCGGAGACCGGCGAGGCACCAATGGCGTGACGGTGAAGGGAGGACGCAGGCGAGAGAACTGGAAGCAAAGCGGTGGCGCGGCGACGAAAGCACAAATGAATACGAGGAAGAAGAAGCTGTCTGTTTCGGTTTATGAATTAGAGCTACTACCTCGGTTACTCAAACACGCGAGGTAATACACAAATACAACATCGGTTCACAGCACAAACGGTGTAGAACGTGTCAATAATAGACCTCGGTTCAGGAATAAACCGATGCCCTAGGTCTGGCGTGGCAATCAAGGAGCAGGCGTAGCAGCAGTTGGAGCAGGCGTAGCAGCAGTTGGAGCAGGCGTAGCAGCAGTTGGAGCAGGTGTAGCACTGGTTTCGGCCTCGGTTCCCCTGAAGACCGATGCAATAGGTGCTGGTTTAGGCACCGGTTGCCTACCAAACCGAGGCAGTAGGTAGGCATTCAGACTTTTCAGTTACCAGCAGAGGTGTGTAGGGAGGGGTTTAGGCTTCGATTTCTTAATAAACCGATGTCGTAGCTATGACCAACGACCTCGGTCCCTTCTGAACCGATGCCGTAACAGGTGGAAGAAGCAGAGTTTTAGGCCTCGGGTGCGTGGCAGAACCGAGGCAATAGAGCTTTCTCAAAAAGCTGTCAGACAGAAATGTCAAATGTCTTTTCTGCAGGGCGTTGTGCAAAGGTATATGCTTCGGCTCTTGTCTTAACCGAGGCAGTATGGTTATTTCGCTGCGGGCTCTGTTGCAACCGAGGTATACACTCTTATATGCTTCGGTTTTCTCATAACCGAAGCATATATGACACGTTTAAATCGGAAATTTTTACTAGTGATGTAAGAATTTAAAATAGTTAAAAGTTGAAGTAATTTTTATAAATTCGATTTAAATATTTTATTATTAAAATACAAATTTTATAAATAGAAAAATCATTTAATCGAATTCAATTATAAAAGTTTACCATTTTTCTAAAAATTATTCTCTTTCCTTTCTCTATCTAATTTTTGACCTCTCTAGTAATTTCTTTTACATTTTTGCACACAAAAAAACATGATGAAAGTATTTACTATATTCCTTCCTTGTTTTATTATTATATTAATATGTTGATAGAAAAAATTATGTCAATCACTTTTTGTTTGTTTAACAAAATAACTTACTGTTAACAATATAACTTTTTTTATATAAATTATGTTACATGTGTTAAAAAGTTTATAGATATTTCTAAATGATATTTATAAATTGAGTTTGAATATTTTATTATTAAAATAAAAAGCTTATAAATGAAAAAAAAAATCATATAATCGATTTCATTATATAAAAAATCATCATTTCTTTCTAAACCTATCATCTTTCCTTTCTTTATCCTTTTCTTTAAATTTTTTATCTATCTACTCATCTCTTTGAATATAAAAAAATATCGTAGAAATCCTGGTGTAGAACATAATCTTTTTCGTTTAATCCAAATTTTCATAATATTAGGTTCATTTATCCTTTTCTTGAGTCGTTTTGAAAATTTTACACACAAGGGTTGTTGTGAGGTCACATGTGATTCAAATGGTTCAAAATGAATCTTTATTTATATGAAATCACTAAGACGTGTTTAAATTTGGATTTTCTTTGTATAGGTAGAAGATCATGTGAGAGTTAGAATCCTTTAAGCTCACTTGAGATTAAGACTTACTCAGAGTAAGGGGAAGTGATGTGAGCCCATTTAACCTAAATATTATATGGAATAATAGGAGTATAATTAAACATATCAGAGGAAGCAAATAAAGGAACATTGAAGGGTGACGCCCAATGAGAATGCAACAAGAGTTTCTAGCATTTTCAGTCTATCATTGATAACTTGGGTTACAAGTTACTCCAACAAATCACACCCTCAACATTATGCACGTATTACATGTTCCATATATGTATTCCTTGCTTATAGGCACATAATTAGGGTGATATGTTTGATTAGTTACTCTTAATTCACTTGCACCTCACTTAAAAATAAAGGTCAACAATCATTGAAAAAATCAAATTTTGAATATACTAAAACTATGCAGAAATTGAATTGTTCTCTCTTAATCGTGAGTCTCATCTTGAGTGTGAGCTTTAAGTGGCGACTCAATCTTCACTCGTCTTGGAGCATCTCCAAGTGGCATGGATCACTCCATTCCAAGCATCATTCAGTTGCATATCTTCCAATTCACAATTAAAGTCTTCAACAATATAAGTTTCATTTTCCTTTTAAATTCTAGTGTTGATTGCTATTTTGTGGAACATGTGGTGTGTATCAATGTTCCATTCGCAAATTAGCTTGTATCATGTGGTGGCATCAGAGCTAGGTGTGTTGTGTTTGTGACTAAGTTGATTGTGTTCATCATTTTTCTTGTTGACGATATTGTTCGGTCAATTTTAATCGATGCATTCACACTTTTGTGTTATTTTGTCCGGTGAATATATTGTGCTATGAAAAATTATAAACGTATCTTTATATGAAAAAACTGTAAGCATATTATAATTATTTATAAATTTATGTTTTTGTTATTGAAATGTTTAATTTTTAGCATAATGTAACTATGAGGCAGGGATCTTAGAAGACTTTATTTATCTTTGCTCTTTTTCAAAATGAAAGTGATAAGAAAATATTAGATTAATATTCAGAGTGAATTATGAGTAAATTGAAAGTTAATTTGAAAGAATGATAATCAAATTAAAAATATTTATCTTACTTTTAAATAAATAAAATAAATATACCAAATTTTTAATAAAAAAAGTTACTTATATATTTCTAATAATTATTTTTATAATAAACCATGACTTTATACAATTTAGTACTAAATTTTAATAAATGAATGATTATATATATATATATATATATATATATATATATATATTTAATAATAAAATATCACGTTTGAATCAAATTGATATCTATAAAATTATATAGTTTCCTTTAAATATGATTATTATTATCTATTTTATTTATCTAATGTTAGTTAATAACGCTACCAAACTGATTACTAATTACGTGCCTACGACTGGGGTGAACAATGACATTAGAATGATAGAAAAATGATGAGAAATCCATTAAAAATTAAAAATTAATATATACTTAAATCAAGAAGCACTTTTCCTGCACCTACTCGCAATTATTTAGGAGCTTGTCATAAATCAAAAGATCTTGAAAGATTACCTAACAAATAAGATTTTGATAGCTTCAAAAAGATTTGATCCATATTTATGATTAACACGTGTTGATTAGAAAATCATTTTTCAAATAATATTTTAGATTCTTTTATAAATAAATAAAAATGCAATTGGACGAAGAAATCTATTAAAAAACTAATAAAAAGGTCAGAGATTAATAGTCAATTATTAAAGGCAAAAATGCGTGGTTCTGTGTCAACGCCCAGTTGTCATTTTCTCTCTTAAGTTATGCATAATACATTTTTTCAGAAAATGATAATAAATATTAAAAAGTAAAAACAATCAAAAATGCTATTGATATACTTCTACAATATTTTTTTTAACATTTTTAATGCTTTAATCATTATTCATGTGAAAATAAAATATAAAAACTTTTAACATTAAAGAATATGTATAATAACAAAATTAGTTTCAACACTGTTTTTGTATTACATATCTTAATTGATCTTAGAGTTGTATGAAACTTTACTTTTTTTTAATTGATACAGAAGACTTCGATAGTTGAATGTTATTGAAGACTTTAACATGTATTTGCAGACATAGATTTGGAGGTATCGAATTATATTAAACTTATAATCTATTTCTATTTAAATTTTATACTTTTATTTATGAGTGTAGCTGTGTTGAAGACATTGATTTTCCATTATATGATTCTCCACGAAACTAACGCTTAGATATTACACTTGCATGCATTCCATCAATTAAGAAATTAATGTTGCAACTTACAACTGCAATATAAGGTAGAGTGATATTAAAACTGAACCAAAATCTCACTAATGAAAATTTAAAAACATATTTCAAGCAAAGGAAATTATTACAAGAAAGAAGGGAAGGGGGAAAGAAAAAAGAAGGTAAAACTGATGGGAGAATGAAAAGGTTGGTTGAACAACAAATGACTACAAATTCTACTCTAACATGCTAACCCTGAAAAAGTGTTCAACTTTTTCTCAAGAGGAGAGGGTCTATGATGGTATGAATGGAATGCAAAAGAAGAATTATGTATATAATCATTGCAACGAAACCAGCTATTAAAGCTCTTGTGGCTCCATCACAATATTTGGGAACTGAATCACATATTGGTAGCCAACCTGCATAACTGTTTCCTTTCTTCCCCACCTGAGCTATAGCAATTGCTGCAGATAGGCTTGAGACAACTAGCATGGTGAACACCTACCCAAAAATCAACCATTAGTATAACTCTAGCTAGAATTTCACTCATCTATAATATAAAGTGCTCATATTACAATACTAATAGTATATAATATATTTGCTCATATATTAATTTTATCTACGGATATGACAGGAGTATTTGTTAACAAAATAATTATTTTAAGATGATCATCTTGTAATTACTGTGAACGATTCAAATTAGATGATTCTATTTTTTATTCTTAATATTTTCAATTTTGGTTTTTATATGAACAAGTTATAGAGATTGAGAAAAATAAATCAGTGACAATAATTGATCAAGGATTTCTTGAAAAGTTAAGAATTAGTAATCTTTTGAAAATTCAAAATAAGAAGGATTCAGTTAGTTAATTACATTAATCATATTATCTTATTTAGTTTAGTTAACATATGGTTTATTTTCAAGTTCGTCAAGTGACAATCAATCATGTATTTGTTCACTTAGTATGTAACTTCATTATAGTTTTGTATTTAAAAAACATCTTTATGAATGAAAAAAGAAAGAAATATTTAAATAGCCTCAAGCTTTGCAACTTAAGACTATTGGGTATCGTACGAACAATGAATATTAAATTACGAAATCTGATAAGTTTTACTAAAAGAAAACTTATTGTGTCTTTTATTTATCAAGCCACCGATATATAAATACATATTATAAGATGTCAAGATTAAATTTACGTAAAATTATATATGTTTATCAAATAATATCTATAATTATGTTGTTAGCAAATATATCTTCTAATTATTATGGGTTAGCTACTATGGATTAATCAGAGTAATGTGGTGTATGTGTTGAGACACAGATAACAGAAAGAAAGAGGAGGGTTTAGGACATTTACCAAATCCAAGGCCACCACAAGTTGCCAGAGCAAGCTTTTCGCAGGAAGAAAGAGGACAAAAAATCCATAGACAGTGATAACAGAGTATGCAATGACGAAGTACCTAAGTAGAACATCATTTTATAAGTTTTCAGCAACATTTTCTTCACCAAAAATGATTAACAGTTATGAATTATAGTGAGTAGAAGACACTTACTTGAAGGCAGGGGAATTGGTGTATTTAGCTTCAAAGGAGACTGTGAAGATGGTAGTTCTGTCATGGCTAGTAGCCATCATAATGACTGCAGAAAGTGTTGCTGCAAAAGCCAAGAACCTCAGCAGAAGATGGCACAACCACCTAGTCTTGGCCATGGATTTCACAAGAAAAAGAAAGTTGGTGAGCTAAACCTCAAGGGATGGTTTAAATTAATAGACGAAGATCATGAAGTGTTGAAATTTGAAGGATATTAGGAAAGAAAGTAGTGGGGCAATGCACTGAAGTTATAGTACAGATTCGGGTTGTGTTAGGTGAAATTTTCATCTGTCTAAGAGTCTATGCCACCGTCATTTAACATTTTTGTCTAGTTTTGCTGCTACCACCCTTCCTTTTGTGGTGTGCATGTAAGCAAATTCTTTTTTATCTTAGTTATCTGAGCTTAATCGATTACGTTTATGTTAAAAAAGTTAATTAGATTAGTTTTGTGTCCTTTTCAGGTTCTTTTACTTGCCCAAGAAAATGTTAAGTAAGATGCTAGATAAAGCAGGTGTGAAATTTCCAACCTAAACAGAAAGCTAAATGGTTTTAATATTGTTGTTCTGTCTCTTGTTTTGTGTCTTTTGTTTCAGTTTCAATTGGTTCAGCTAGCAAGAAAGGTTACTCCCTTTTCAAGAGTCAGCACATGCTGCTTCTCGACACTAAAATGTTGATTCAGAAGCATTATTTGGTACCAAATGTACTGTGCCAAAAGTCACCAACACGTTTGTTTGACCAATTTCGTTTTACATTACCATTCAAGGGGTTGGAGTAAAAATAAATTAAATAAACTTATTTTTTATGATATCATAATTTCCTATAAAGTTCATATTATACGTCAGAATGGATATTGCCATCTCAGGTAGATTGATATTCAAATACATATATTATTTATCATAAAAATTTATTAAAAAGAAATAAAAGAAGAAAAAAAGTAAAGGAGTTCAACAATATAATAACTTATTTAGTGGCATTTTTTATTTTTACTATTTATTTTTAAATTGTATTATATAATTAAAACAAACTCAATTAATCTTTTTAATTCTTAAATCCAAAATGAAGAAGTTACTTCTTATGATTTTTTTTTCTTGTTGGATAAGTTTTCTTAAAACATCGAAACAAAGAAAGATATGATTTTCCATTTTTGTTACAACTACTTGAAATTGCTTTCTTATAAAAGCGGGTGTGATAGAAGAGAAAAAAAAATACTCTAAATTAAAAATACTAACTTTTTTTATCCTGAATAAACACATATAATTTTTTATTTAAATACGAGTTATTTAAAAATAAGTAATTTTTTAGCAAATTTATTTAGCATAAACAGTTATAGCCATAATCTATTAAGGTGAAGCATAGCATAATTATGATGTCATTAAACATATGACTTTTATTTACATGTTTGTATGATTGTTATTTGTTTGTTTTTCTTGGATTTGTAAGGTTAAAGGATCCTTTGTACATTTATGGGGATTGTGTTTAACTTGCAGGGTTACATCCTTATCCAAAAACTTGTAATACTGAGTTTCCTTCAATTGAAATATTATTAAAGAATATAATAAGTGGCAAATTTGACAAACAATTAGGTGATTTTTTTTGAGAGATATGAACTAATTTGAAATAAAACATAATTACTTGTGGTCATTATTAAAATTCATTTATTTTTTTATTTGGGTTAAATATGTTTTTAGTCCCTAAACTATTGGCCGTTTCTGGTTTTCGTCCCTCTTTCAAAGTAAGGTACGATTTGGTCTTCAATCTTTAAAAAATGTTCGTTTTAGTCGAAAAAACGAACGTTTTGAGGACTAAAACGAGGACTAAAAACAAAATTTTGAGGACTAAAACGAACGTTTTTTAAAGATTGAGGACCAAATCGTACCTTACTTTGAAAGAGGGACGAAAACCAGAAACGGCCAATAATTTAGGGACTAAAAACATATTTAACCCTTTTTATTTTTATAAAACACAAACCACTACAATTTTTAACTCTAATATGTTTTTCTTCTTTTCTATTTCTTAACTTTGCAAGAAATTTACCATTCAAGTATCAAAATGAACAAATTGTAGACAAATATAAAATTGGATAAACTTTATTAAGAAGAGCTACGTCGTTTTGAAGAAGTTACATTTCACAAATATGATTTTAATTTTATATTTTTCACAATTGGTAATATATACACGATTTCAATATTAAAATATAAATAGAAATCGTTCCTATTAAACACAATTTTAGTATAAAAAAATCGTATTTAGTAAGCATAATTTCATTTAAAAAAATAAAATCGCGAATTCAATTTTAATAAAAAGAAATATGTGTATCTCAAAAACAACTTTTTTGCATTATTGAAAAGAAAAAGTTAAAAATATATGTATAAAATACGGTATTTTCAAATCTAAGTCACACTTCATCTAAAATCTACATTTTAGAAGAGGTTGTAGTTTAAAAATAATTAGACTCAACAATTTTAAAATTAAAAAGTTTTAATATAAATAGTTTTGCTATGAACAAATTTTAAAACGTACAATCTTTCTAAAAATCACTTCTTTAGACTTCTTTGACTTCTTTATAGAAGTTTTCACTCTTTGTTCATCGATTTGAAGATTAAAGACCGCTTGAGTGATCCTTGAAGTGAGATCTTCAAGTTTTATTTACATGTTTGTATGATTGTTATTTGTTTGTTTCTCTTGGATTTGTAAGGTTAAAGAATCCTTTGTACATTTATGGGGATTGTGTTTAACTTGCAGGATTACATCCTTGTCCAAAAACTTTTAATACTCTGTTGAGAGTTGTTTCCTCCACCACCACCAACTGCTCCATGTATCATCCTATACCTAATTTGTCAATATCCATTTCACCTTCAACGAAACGGATGTTGACATCCGTCTACATATTTTACATTTTAGTTTATTGTTTTTATTTAAAAAAAAAACTTCAACGAATGTGTCACATCTGTTTAATAGATTTTTAAAAAATACTTTATTTATTATTTAAATAATAATACATAAATTAAATTAATAATTATTATTTTATTAAATAAAATAAAATTAATTTATAAATAATTAAGTAATAATTTTTTAAAAATTAAATAATATTTATATATTAATTTAAAATATAAAAAATTAAAAAACTAAAAACTAAAAAAAAAGAAAACTTTAACGGTGGCACATCCGTGACGGGGAACAGATATCCAGTGGAGATGACGGGGTGGGACCTGTAGCTCAGAGGATTAGAGCACGTGGCTACGAACCACGGTGTCGGGGGTTTGAAGCCCTCCTCGCCTACAACCGGCCAAAAAAGGGAAGGATTTTTCCCTCTGGGGGTAGGAAAATCATGATCGGGCTAGTAGACCCAAAGCTATGGAACTTGTGAGTAGTTTGTACAAATGGAATGACCTTACTATTTTATGTTTTATTAAATCAATTTAGTATGCCCTAATCTTTTAATCCCCATTTTTTTTTACGCTTCCTCAGCCAGGTTTGGAATAGCTGAGCAAGTAAAGTATTATTAGCATAACACAAAAAAGCGTTCCTCATCATTAATATATGTTTGCTAGTGGTAATTGCTTCTCAGGAAAATTGATGAATGCATCAAAGATGCACTTGCTACTGCTAGTACCAGTATATCTAAGAATTCTTAATGTGCCACATCTGTTTTAATAGATTTATAACAAATATTTTAGTTATTATTTAAATAATAATACATAAATTAAATTAATAATTATTATTTTATTAAATAAAATAAAATTAATTTATAAATAATTAAGTAATAATTTTAAAAAAATTAAATAATATTTATATATTAATTTCAAATATAATAAATTGAAAAACTAAAAAAAAAACTCAACGAATGACGGATGTGCCACGTCCGTTAACGGATGTGACACATCCGTTGAAGAAAAGAGGTGGGGGTGTAGGATATTTTAAAATATAAAGGATAGTTTTGAAATTTAAAAGAATGTGGTGGTGCAGGGAGCAATGCGGGGTAGTGTAGGAAGTAACCTCTATTGTGTTGTGTTTCCTTCAAGTGAAATATTATTAAAGAAGATAATAAGGGACAAATTTGACAAACAATTAGGTGATTTGTTTCCTTCAAGTGAAATATTATTAAAGAAGATAATAAGTGGCAAATTTGACAAACAATTAGGTGATTTGTTTTGAGAGATATGAACTAATTTGAAATAAAACATAATTACTTGTGGTCATTATTAAAATTTATTTATTTATTTTATTTTTATAAAAGACAAACCACTACAATTTTTAACTCTAATATGTTTTTATTCTTTTCTATTTCTTAACTTTGCAAGAAATTTACCATTCAAGTATCAAAATGAACAAATTGTAGACAAATATAAAATTGGATAAATTGTATTAAGAAGAGCTACCTCGTTTTGAATAAGTTACATTTCACAAATATGATTTTAATTTTATATTTTTCACAATTGATAATATATACACGATTTCAATACTAAAATATAAACAGAAATCGTTCCTATTAAACACAATTTTAGTATAAAAAAATCGTATTTAGTAAGCATAATTTAAATTAAAAAAATAAAATAGCGAATTCAATTTTAATAAAAAGAAAGATGTGTATCTCAAAAACAACTTTTTTGTATTATTAAAAGGAAAAAGTTAAAAATATATGTATAAAATACAGTATTTTCAAATCTAAGTCACACTTCATGTAAAATATCAGAAAATGACATTTTAGAAGAGGTTGTGGTTTAAAAATAATGAGACTCAACAATTTTAAAATTAAAAAGTTTTAATATAAATAGTTTTGCTATGAACAAATTTTAAAACATACAATCTTTCTAGAAATCACTTCTTTAGACTTCTCTGACTTCTCTTTAGAAGTTTTCACTCTTTGTTCATTGGTGTGAAGATTAAAGACCGTTTGAGTGATATTCGAGGTGAGATCTTCAAGTTTATTCGATCAGTTTCTGAAAAAGAGTAAGTTAGTTTTTTTTCTTTGGTTTGTTTCGTTTCCCTTGCATGCGAGCCAACTGTGTTTTGCATGTGTTGTTTGAGTCTTCTATAAGACTCTTTGCTGATTAGTGATCCTAACAACATACTTTGATCATGATTTTGTAGTTTGTAGATACATATAGAGTTTTGTGACCTGTGAGAGCGGTTTAGGTTCTATAGAGCTATTTGAGTTTCTAAAACATAAGGGAAGCTAAATATTATTGTTCTTAAGTTTTACTTTAACTTGAGTTATGTGTGCATGAATTGTCGGTTGTGATTGATTTGGAATGTATGTTTGCATTGATTTTATTATTGAAAAACCGGTTTGAGATAGGTGATAGAGTGTCATTTGATATGTTGGAAATTAGTATAGGATTTATGGTATAACAGATGAAATTTGGTGGTGATTTCCTGTTGAATGAACTTGGTGTTGGTGGTTTGAGAATATGAATTTTAGGATCTGGTTAGTTAAATGTGTTGTTGAATTATGGTCACTTGGTATGTTGAATTTCTATTTGAACTTTGGTTGAAATTAGTTTGGTCTAATGGAATGAATCGTTGGCCAAATTAAGCAAATTGGTATTCAATATGATGTTTAAACATGTTTTTGAATTAATCACAGTGTTAAGAATACCAACTTGGTCATTTGGATAAGTTTTGAGTGCAATATGATCTTATTACTTTGATTTTAAGTGATACACAAATCATAATCACTGATTATAGGCTTGTATGATACTTATTTTGTGAAATTTAGTTGTCTGATGAATTTTGCCATGTTGAGTTAAACTAGTAGTTTTGAATCATTTTAATCATTGTATGTTGGAATGTCGATATGTTGCATGGGGTGAATTAAGTCATTGAATTGTGTATAGTTTGATTATTGGTCGATTTTTTCATTTGTGGTTGGTGTTAGACTGATTTTGCATGATTGTGATGTCATAAAGCTGTATAATCCTATTCTACAGAATTATGTGGACTCATTGGGTGAGCTTATTTTCGTCGAGTGAGCAGATTTTGTCATTGAGCGACTGTTTTGCCAAGCACTTTTAGCTGAGTGAACAGATCTAGTGGATGAGCGAGTAGATCTAGTAGCTGAGCGAACATGTCATAATTTTAACTAAGTTTACATATACCTCTTATGATGTGCTTAATGTATGTAATTATGTGAATGATGAAAAGATGATTGGTTAATAATATGATTGTGAGTATGTATGGTGTTTATTCAAGTATGATCTAGTATGATGATGAGTTTGTGTAGTTTTTTGTGTTTAATGAATCTTGTGTTATTTGAAGTGGTTTCAACAACATAAATAAATGTTTATTTGAAATTGAGAACGCTTATGGACTGTGATATGGTTGTGAATGTGAATTGACATGTGGTATGAGAAGAATTTTAAGGAGAAGTTATGATATCGGTTATTTATAGTGTAGGTATTGATGTATTTGAGAGTTATCCTGACACTCTTAATAACCATCTAATTTCAAGTAGAGAAGGTTGGGGTATCGTGAAGAGTAGTTGGAGATCCTTAGTCCAGTTGTTGTTTCTTGGCCATAAATGTTTGACGGATTAACTTTTGTATGTGGTAGCTTGGGTGAACGAGTTGTTCCACCACACACGGGTGTAGACTCTTAGAGTCTGATATCAATATATGTATGTGAATGGTCAAGTCTAAAATGAATGATTGTATATCTTAAGATTGATGATTTCTCTATGTTATATTATTAGTTCTATAAAAATGTTATATGATTGTTTTTGGTATATTAAATTACCCTTTCCTTTTTGTTTGTCTGCATGTGTGTTTCTTCTTATTTGCAATGATCACCTTAATGATTTGGACAAATATAGATGCTCTCGTTGATCCAACGCAGGACGAAAGTGGTGTTGAGTTTTAAATTTAGACGGTTAGATTTCTTGTCTTATTCAATTTTATAAAACAATATTATGATTTTGCATCTCTCATCACTCTTTATCATGATTCAAGATTAAATTCTTAACATCACAAATTCTTATTAGAGACAAATGTTAATTTTCTTTTGACTAAGGAGGAAGATCCAACATGTCTATCCTACTTTTTACCCATTAGTTTAGGCTTTATTCACTTAAATGGATTTGAGAGACTTTGTTTACTTAAATGGATTTGAGAGAGTGATTTTATGTTTAAATTGACATATTAAATGAGTTTTTATTAAGTGATAAAATAACATTCAATTTAATTTATAAAATGGATATTATAAAAAATTAATAATCGTGCAATCATTTGTAGCTGACAAGAAAAAGTATGAAAAAGTTTAATGATATATTTTATTACTAAAGAATTTTCACTTTTGATTCTTGTTTGGAACTTAAAAAGACCATTTTGATAGAAAAGTAAAATAAAAGAAGCAAACTTTAGAAATAGAGATCATGCACATGGCAGTTTAAATATGTGGAGGGGAATAATTAGTGGAGTTATTGTGGCAATTATAAGTTCATGTCCCCACTTGTTGTTTTCGTTGTCAAATCACATTTTTTTTAAATTTTAGAGTAACTTAAGTTCAACCTATTCAATATAATATTTTTCTTTTTCTTTTCCATTCGTCATTGATTTCTTCTCCTAGTCAAGAAAGGCCATGGAAAAGAAAGTCTACACATCAAAAGATAATCACCTTATCCATCTCGTATTACTTTCATGATGTGATGGAATTAAGTATCAACCAAAATTTATAAAAAATTATCAGTGTTCTAAACTTTACCCAAAAACAATTATTAATGATTTAAAATGATAATTTTCACCTTTCAAAAACAAAACCTATAAATGGACTAATGTTCTGAAATTTAATTGTACAACTAATTTATTCCAAATATTTAACTGAGAGAATTTCTGTATCTATAACGCATAACGTAACATTTTAATTATTAGTTTCTCTCAAAATAAATATTATTTTTTAAAGTTTGATTTGACAGTCCTAACTTTTAATTAATCAAATATATATTTCTAATTTTACCTTTAATGACTAACATATTTAATGTTGTTGGTATTTTTTATGAAAAAAATTTAAATTTCAATATTCTTGAAATAGAGAAAGATGTTATACTAATTTATGTTGGATTTGAAGAGTTATATGAAAACTTAAAGAGAATGTGTTTTGATAATTATCTTTGAAGATGTTGATGTTGTAGATGTATTTACTCTTAACTTTTATGTGTTTTTGAATTTTTTTCGAAAGGTATTTGTAAGCTTTCAGTTTACCATGTAAAAAAGTTATTTAAGACTAGAAGTATTATAGTTTAAATCACTACTACAAAAAACTGCATAGATAGCGCTTTTTTTTTTTATCATAGATAGCGCTTTTTAAGCGCTATCTATGCGTGCGCTATCTATTAATAGATAGCGCTTCTAAAAAAAGTGCTATCTATTGTCAGCAATAATAGATAGCGCTTCTTTAAAAAAGCGCTATCTATTATCAGTCACCAATAGATAGCGCTTCTTTAAACAAGCGCTATCTATTGGTGGTTGTCAATAGATAGCGATTCTTTAAACAAGCGCTATCTATTGGTGGTTGTCAATAGATAGTGCTTCTTTAAAGAAGCGCTATCTATTATTGCTGACAATAGATAGCACTTCTTTAAAGAAGCGCTATCTATTGGTTCAAATTTTTTTTAAAAAAAATAATAAGTTTTAGAATAAAATATAAAATATTAGTTCTATTATGATATTATATACAAAAAAAAATATAAAATATTGAGAAAAATATGAAAAATGTCTCAAAGAATGTTCATTAATATAAATACAAATTATTGGTACACTAATAATTCAAAAGTTAATCGTTAAGTCGTCTATTACGTGTCATAACATATATATCCTATCAATACTTATAATCACATCACCTTAACATAGCCTATAAGCATGTACTAATTACACTTTCATGATATTGTTGACATCTGCAACTAGAAAAATACTTCAAGAAAGAGAAAATAATATAGAATTAGTTAATTAAATATTACTACAAATTAATTATGACGATAAAGATAACTTACATCAGTTGGAATTGTTCCTCCTTCACAATATGTAATAATTTCCTTCATATATTGGCACACGTAATACCCACAATCATTGCCGTTGGGTTGTCTTGGGCACTAGAATTTCAAAATTAAAAAGCATTTTTATAATTTGAACATAAAAAGATTCAAAACTCTAGTATACTCCAAACATGTTCAGTGCAAATAACAAATAACTATATACCATATACAAGTTTAAACTATTAATAAAAGGTTATGCTTTCATAACAATCATATACTCCTCCAACCAGTTTCACAATAATACATATTATTTAACTAACCATTACTATGCAACAAGGAAATAAGTCTTCAATAATTCAAGAATACAAGTTATTCACCTAACCAGTACAATACAAGCAGCCATAATGTGAATTAAAAGGTCACATGAGGTCATTCAACAATTTAATTATCACAATCAAGACTATACTACACAAAACATACTAGAGTAATGTACCTTAATTGTTGTCCACTTGATATTGTTTGACTTAGATTTTGAAACCATGTTTCCTGTTTGAGCTCGATAGGTTTGTATAACCCTAGTGAATAAATAAAATTAAAGCATGTATAAGTAACAACAATACAACTAAAAGTATACGAATATGTCAAGTAAAAGTATACAACACATATATTCTTACATGTCAAACAATTTTTTCAAATCTTGCCTCATATTAATGTCTACCGCTATTGGGTCAAGATAATGAATTATCTCCAGTTTAAGATTGATTCCTATCAAAACCCAATGTTGGCTGCAATTTGAAATGAATCAACAAAATTAGAATTCGTACATTTAACTTTGAAAATAATACATTGTTGATAAAGTTGTAAAGTAAAGTATTACCCGGTATTAATAGGTGCAAGAACAAACTTATCAATCACCCCATTATCAAGAAAAAGAGTAACTATTTTTTGCATTCTGTCTTTCATTGGTAGCTCATGTGTTGTGATTTGGGGTGATAAAAAAAAGAACGCCTTATCATTTGGCTTAACAAAGTTTTGATATAGGTACCTTATAAAAGAAAAATATAAGAATGTATTAGCAATATGATAAGGTGTCAATCTAATAATGAAGTTAATGATAAACTGTAGTATATGTTTTACCCGATATATATAGAAATTGTAGTTGCACCTAGCCATGCATAGTTAGTAACTTCTCCAATAATTTCTGCATTAACAATTTCTTTATGATTATCTAGTCCAAATATGTTTTTGTCCATTTGTATTGGAGGAAGTGACTCTGATGGCTTTAGTTTCATGTATGAAGAGAGACAATTGCACCATTCAGAAATATTGGGATGAAACAGTTTACGAGGAGTATGTTGAAAGGGCATTTTCCCTTGACATTTCTTTTTAGGTGCAATACATTCATTTGTATTATTCATGTTTTTCTTTTTAGGTTGAGTAGAATCCTAAAACATCATCAATTAAACAAGTTAGGCAATAGGTGAAATATGTTCATAAATATGAATGAATACAATTGTATAAACATACCTCATCACTAATCTGTATGAAATTCATTGGCCATGCCACAAATGTACCTATTGCTTGTCCTATTGTCATCATGTCATCATCATCAATTGGTATAGGCAAGGATACATTTGGCTCCAAAGCAATATCTATACTAACTTTAACATGTCCCTTAGGTAGAGGTCTACCATGTAGTGTATCACTTTTAAAATTATGCAATTTTCCATGGGCAACCAAGCAAAGTGATGGTGATAATGTAAACAATTTACAACTTGAGACCCCCTACATTATAAAACATAATTATAAGACAATCTTCAATGTGATTCCTATGAAAGTTTAAAGTAAGAAAATTAAAATAATAATGAAAGTAATGTAGATAAGTTAGTTACCTCGGGAAAACTATTTGATGACAATGTGCAACTCCCTTGGCCACTATTATTATTAGCTTCTTCAGTAGTATTTGTTGGAACAATCGGTACCGTTATAGAGTTGCGCAGCGGAATAACTTATAAAGCGGAAGGCGTGTTCGGTCAAACTCTTAATAAGATGGTCCTTTTTAGAAATTTAATTTTCTTAGAGACAAATTTCCAAACAGTTGATGTGCATAAAACAGTAATCAGTATAGAGAATAGAAAAAATCACACAAGCAATTTTTATCCTAGTTCGAATCAAAAGATTCTACGTCCAGTCGTTAATCACTATAAATAGTGATTAACCTTTTTCACTAAAAATATGGTTTGCAGATTACAATCAGATAATCAAAATAAGCAAGGAATAGAAAACACCTTCCTTCGACAAACGAACGGAACAACCTGCTCAGCCAACTTGAAGAGAACCGCTCCGACCTTTGACACACAAAACGCGAGCTTCTCCTATTCACAAGACCAGGCAAGAGCACTCTATCACTTTGAGAACTTCCTCAGACAAACTGTATTCTCAAAATGGCATAGATCCTTTTCACTCACAGAGAGCTTCCCTTAGGAACAAAGCTCTAATACTCTCAATTGAAAAGTTCTTTCTAAGAGCTGTGAAGACCTCTATTTATAAGCCTAGTTTCGTGCAGGGTCAAAAACTGAAAAGACATCTCCCAACTGCCACTGATAATCGATTATCAAAAGTGATAATCGATTATTCAAGTCCGTTACAGGGTTTTCAAAATGTAATAATCGATTATATGATGTGATAATCGATTATTCCTGTATGACTCTGTGATAATCGATTATTGCCATTCCATAATCGATTATTGCAGTTAAAAATGCAAGTTTACAAGAATTTCCTACTACATTTAATTTCTACAAATTGCTTTTAACTAATTCTAATATCTTCTTCAACTAAAACTTCTTGCAGCATCATCAAAACAAATTTCTTCAAGATTTACCAATACTCCTTATTGGTAACAGTATTTAGTGTGTCATTTTTTTGAAGCATCTCATTTTCCATTCGTGCAATTCTTTCCAACATGTCTTTCAATTGAGCAGTTAATTTATCATGCTCATGCTGCGTATGACGCTTTTTGGACGGGAAATAATCTCTATGACCGACTCCAAATCCCATTCCCCTAACACGACCTGGATACTCTAGGAGACATAAAGCTTGACTCAAAATGTCAGAGTGATCATTATTCATCTCTGCTGAATTAGTTTGTGACAATTGAACCTAAACAAGAACCAAACATATCACATTTATTCTCATTCCACACACAAATATAATATGAAAACATATTACTTACACATTTGTCCCAAACTTGTTGAGTTTCTTCATTTTCAATTGCCCCGCTTTTGTTCACACGACCATGCTTCCATAATTCTTGACGGGGAATGTTATTAACATTTGATCCCAATTCCTTTATCTAATTATTGTAGAAAAGATCAAATTAGTTAGAAAATTGCAAGAGAATCAACATTTGATCCCATATTCATTTAATTCATTTTTCAAGAGCATTAAAAGCATTCCATGTATAGATTGGAAAGAGAATGAACATAAAGTTTCCACAGTAAAAAGACTACCATAATCTTATAATTTTCTAATTAATCACACACTCCAATGAACCATTCAAAATTACTATAAGATAAATAGATAAATTATTATATAAGATAAGTTTTCCTACATCCAATGAAAATTAAGATATCCTCAAATTCGTCATACATTAAAACAATAAAATTAAGATAAGCTTCACATACATATGACACTGAATTTTAATTATACATATTCAATTATATCCAACCTTTCTCATGGATATCATCATAATAGAATTCCAATTAATCAAATTATTGCCAAGTGTAATAGACCATAACCCCGGCCTACTCCTAATCACGCTTTGACATTCTAACACAACCACCAACCCAATAAATATAATTAACCACTCTGCACTATAGTTACACGACCTCTACAATATAAAACAAAGCCAATAATAAGTTCTCGTCATAACAAACATAACACATATATAGTATACTCAGTATTCTAAATATAAAAGTGTATAGCAACTTTCTAACATATATTACGTTATAATATTTTATATTCAAATCCCAAACGAATAAAAAAATGATTTTAGCATGCTGTATAATATATAATATATAAAATATAATATATTATAACCTAGTGTACCAATCATGGCCAACATAAAATAATAAACTTTATGCCCTGCACACTTAACCAATTAATACACCCAATTATATTTCTACCATTCAAACACTTATAAAACACCAATAATTACTTTAAGCATAAAAATTACCACTGCATACACCATTTTCCAAATTCCACTCTCCACACCATGCGTCATTTTTCTAGAACTTGTATGCACTAAAATATTATTACCAATTTATAAAAAAACAACATCATAACCATATATCCATTTTCTGTGTCAACTTCTAAAACATGTGTAAGGGGCTTAAACATATTAACACATATTAGTCAATTACATACCCATATAATCATATATCCATCATTCATACAGTTTTCCATAATCTTATTACACCCATTTCCACTTTGGTTACTAACAGAACCAATTCATCATTATATTCTCAATCAGAAAATATACCCGACTCGAAAACAGAAAAGTTTACGCCTTGTACCATCATTGAATCAATTTAATCAATCAAACAAAATACTCCCCATATATGAAATGATAAACTAACTTACCATATCTTGTTCTATGCGAGCATACCCCTTACGAGAGCCCCTATAAGGGTACTTGGAGCTTGATGCTCTTTTCTTATTTTGTATGCTTTTTTCCTAAAAAGAAAGATAGTAAACAAATCATATGCTCAAGAATTAAGGAATAAATATACTATATATAGATAGTATACATTACCTTGAAAGTTTTTTCCATACGTTTTGCAATAAATTGTCTCCAAATGTCCTCACTAATAATGGATGCATACTTCTCAGGAGGTTGATTAGGAGGATTCTCTAAATAATCTCCATTGTCATCCTTTAGATATTTATGGGCCAAGGAAGTCCTAAAACTCCTAAGCAACAACCATGCCTTCCTTAATACAAATGTCTTGCGACATGTATCTACATTGAAAGTTAGCTGTCCAAAAAAATACTTAGAAAAAAATAGTTTGGAAATCATAACACAAATATTTAAAATAAGTAGTAAACATTACTTGTATATTATTCCAAATGATCTCTTTATAGGCATCCAAACTTGAATCTTTCCAATCATTATAAGTTATAGGCACATTTGCTCGAACAATGGATCCAAGATAACTGATGAACTTTGTGCCACCAGGTTCAATGGGTTGACCTTTTGCATTCCATGAAACCTAATATTATGAATAAGTACATATTGAACAATAATTAGGAAAGTAACATATCTAATATACCAAAAAATATACAATGTCCATTACCTCTAATTTTTTTCCCTCACTTCTAGCTTGAACGATCTTCTTCATAATCACTATACCTTTCTTCCCTTTAGCTTGGTTGGGAGAAGGAATATCATCTTCAGTAGGAGTTGTCATTTACCTGTAATAAAAGTGATTCAGATAAAAAAGGGATAACATCACTAAAAAGGGATAATCAGTAAAAAGGGATAAACATAAGAATAAAAATTTATAAATCCAACCTTTTCTTCTTTGATATGAAGTTTAAAGACTTAGGTTTCTTATGGACATAAAATGATGGATTTATCCAAATTCCTTCATTATGATCCTCTCTCCTATACAAGATATCATCTGTTATTGGATCGTCATCATATGATATTTGATACAAAGGATCATCTTCAATATTTGTATATTCATCTTCTATATCATCATTGGAAGGATCGTTTATTTTATTGGTCAACAACACAATTGACCAATTCACATCAACCGGATCAGTAACATAAAATATTTGTTGAGCTTGTGATGCTAAAATAAATGGCTCATCTTTGTACCCCACTTTATTAAAATTCACTTGCATAAATCCTGTTTCATCTTGTCGAACTCCATTATTATTATCAACCCACTTGCAACCAAATATAGGTACCCGGAATATGGTGTAATCCAACTCACATATATGTTCAATTACCCCAAAATACGACATATTTTCATATATAGGACTTCTATCTTTAGCACATGAGATGTGCATAGATTCAGCCACCAAAGTTACACCACTATTTTGCATAGTACTTTGATCATCTCGGTCTTTAGTGTAAAATGTGCACCCATTAATCATATAACCAGTGTAAGAGAAGACTTGAAAATTTGGACCATTGGCTAACCATCTCAATCTATCAGAAATTAAAGAGGATTTCACATTTAACTCTGCAAAAATGTGACTTTTTAGCCATTGTATAAAAGTTGCATTGTGTTCTCTACATATCCACTGGTCAGTCCTAGTTGGATTTAATTTTGTAATCATGTCTTTGTGTCTCTCAACATATGGCTCAACTTCATCGTCATTGTGTAGGATATACAATTGAGCTTGCTCCCAATCTTTCCTGCTTATGGTCACTATGGTATTTCCAGAAATCCCTTCTCCTGTGGTTCTCGCTAAGTGTCGAAAATTTGGAAGTCCTATTGATTCAACATTAGAGAGGTAATCAATACAAAATTCAATAGCTTCTTCAAGTATATATCGTTCCACTATACATCCTTCTGGTCGACTTCTATTTTTCACATAACCCTTTAATATCTTCATATACCGCTCCATTGGATACATCCATCTCATATAAGCCGGTCCACAATATTGTGTCTCCTTAACTAAGTGAATGGTGACATGAACCATTATGTCAAAGAAAGAAGGTGGAAAATACATTTCAAGCTCACACAAAGTTACAATAATTTCTCTTTCTAGTGCTTGCAATTTTCCAGTGTCAATCACTTTGCTACATATGGCTCTAAAGAAATAACATAGTTTAGTTATGGTCCATCTTACCTTTTTAGGCAAAATGGAACGTATGCCTATCGGTAATAAATGCTCCATCATAACATGACAGTCATGAGACTTTAACCCTATTAGCTTTAGATCTTTCATAGATACTAAGTTCCTAATGTTTGATGAATACCCTTCTGGTACTTTAACTCCTTGTAGAAACTTACAAAACACAATTTTTTCCTTTCTAGATAGAGTATAAGCTGCTGGAGGTAGATATTGACGTTTACCTTTCTTTATTGGTGCCAATTCTGTTCGAATTCCCATTTGAACTAAGTCTAACCTTGCTTTGATGCCATCCTTAGACTTTCCAGGAACGTTCAACAACGTACCTATGACACTATCAAATACATTTTTTTCGATATGCATCACATCAAGGAAATGTCTAACGTACAAGGACTTCCAATATGGCAAATCAAAAAATATAGACTTTTTCTTCCACCCACTTGTGACTAGATCTCTTGCAAAAGGCTTACCAAATTTGTTGTTTATATCCTTTACTTTTTCAAAAACTTTATCACCATACAACAATTTTGGAGCTCTACGTTCTTCTGTCGTCCCATTAAATGCTTTTTTCCATCCTCGATAACGGTGCTTTGAAGGTAAGAATCTGCGATGCCCGAGAAATACATTTTTCTTACCATGTTCCAATCGCACCCAATCTGTATTATCTTCACATATAGGGCATGCACACTTCCCTTTGATACTATATCCAGATAGATTACCATATGCCGGAAAATCATTAATTGTGCCAAACAACATTGCCCTTAGCAGGAAACTTTCTTCCGTATACCCATCATACACCTCTACACCTTCATTCCACATATCCTTCAAGTCTTCAATAAGAGGTGCCAAGTATATGTCTATGTCATTCCCTGGTTGTTTTGGACCTGGAATTAACATGGACAACATCATGAACTTCCTTTTCATGCATACCCATGGAGGTAGGTTATATATAATCATAACCACAGGCCATGTGCTATGCGAGTTGCTTTGCATACCATGCGGATTTATTCCATCAGTAGACAAAGCAAGACGTAGGTTTCGTGGTTCTTTCCCAAAATTAGGGTAATCATGGTCAACTTTTGCCCATTGAGGAGAATCTGCAGGGTGCCGAAGCTTTCCATCACGTATTCTTTCATCTGCATGCCATCTTAAGTTCTTTGCATCTTGTTCATTACGATACATGCGCCTAAATCTTGGTATTATAGGAAAATACCATACCACTTTGCTCGGCACTAAATTTTTCTTATACCGCGATGTCATACATTTAGGACATTTATCCAATGGGGCATATTCATTTCGAAAAAGAATGCAATCATTTGGACAAGCATGAATCTTCTCGTAGCTCATCCCAATAGAGCTTAATATTTTTCTAGTGTCATACATTCGACTAGGAAGCACATTATCTTGTGGTAGCATATCTTTTATAAGTGATAGTAATTCAGTAAAGCTAGTATCAGACCATCCATTTCGTGCTTTCAAATTGAATAATTTCAAGACTGCTGATAGTCTTGTGAAACTAGTACAACCATTATACAATGGTGTCTTTGCATCTGTTGTCAACCTATCAAACATCTGAGGAGAATCTTGCATATCCTCTTCGATTACATTTACAATCTCCTCAACATCATCTAACTCATATGTTGTATCAGTTTCTTTCGGTGTATAACTTGTATTATGATGAAAGTCATTATTCATATGACTTTTTCTATTTTCACCATGTTTGGTCCAACATGTATAACTTTTATCAATTCCATTGCATATTAAATGCTCTTCTAACTCATCTGCATTCACTACCTTTAAATGACAACACTGCAAGCAAGGACAAATGATTCTACTAGGGTTTTTTGCATGCTCAACTGCAAATCTACGAAACCCTTTCACCCCATCCTCGTATTCTTTTGATAATCGACTAGCAAACATCCATTTTCGTTCCATATTTTATTAATCTATCAAGATTAGTCAATATAGTATTAGCAATATACAAGTTAACACTATTTGCAATAACAAACTATAAAATAATATTCATCCTACCTCAACTTTGAACACACCGTATGTGTAAGAAAAGTTCACAACTGCAATTTACAAAAAGAATAACAATGCAATTAGTAAAAATGAAATCAAGTATTTATAAATCTAATTAAACAAACCAATTTCAGATGATCATAAGAAAATGAAAATGCACCCTGCTTTCAAATTCAACAAATAAAAATCACACTACAATCTGCCTACTTGGGAGCAACAATGAATGTGGAAAGAGCAATTCATTAAGGCTTCAGCTTTGATGTTGAGTGTATACTCTATCAGAGCCCGAATAAAGAAAACAAGGTCACTTAAGAAAAGAGAAGTAGCAAAGTGAATATTGTGTGGTAAGGTGTATTTGTCTACCTAGAAGTAGCAGTAAGGTTAATTAAAATTAAAATGTAGTAGTATTTATCTACTTATAAATTCAAAGAAGAATGTGCAGTAAGATGGTTAATTAAATAGAAGCAGTAAGGTCAATATTGTGTGGTAAGGTGTATTTGTCTACCTAGAAGTAGCCTTAAGATTAATTAAAAAGTAGCAATATTAGTTCTTTTAAAATATATAATAAACTTTAGTATGAATTTAATAATATTATTTTATTTTAATAATTATTATATTAACTTTTTAAACAACTTTAAAAACAGTTATTTATTTATTTATCCATATTATATATATATATATATATATATATATATATATATACTTTTATTAATTTACAAAATAATTAAAATTTAATAATTATAATTTAATAAAATTTATTTCTTTTAAAATATTTAATGAATTTTAGTATAAATTTAATAATATTATTTTATTAATAATAATTATATGAAGTTTTAGCTTATAGAAATGCTAGTTTCACAACTTCTATAGTTAGTTAATTTTAACCAGTAGAAAAGGGTGTGTTGAAAAGATTTAGTTCCTTGCATTCCTCTAATTTATATTGTAAGTTCTGTAATTATAGAAATGAGGAGCAAATTCTTTATAATAAGGAATATCTAGATTATATATGTATTACTTGGAACAATTTTATTCACACGGACAACAGCAAGGATGAAACACTAATTGTGAAGGCTTCCTATTTTATTTGCTGCCAATGCTTACTACACCGTCACATTAACTCTAGCAATTGAAGAATCACACCACACGGCCTAGCCATCCAATTAAAAGGGAATCTTCTTTCTTTTAAGAAGTGGGAGACAATACAAAAAGGTGGGCACCACTCACGGTTTCTTTTACAATGGCTTGGCAGCCCATGGGCAATGAATATTAAATAAATTGAAGATGCATGGTGGGAGATGAAAGGAGTGCAGGCAGCAGCACGCAGGAGACACAATGTCCAGCAAAAGCCACCTTGAGCAAAGGAACACGTTGGAGAAAAGCTGCACGCTTACTGCATGGAGGTTTTGGAATTTTTCTTTCTTAGAAGGGCTCTCTGTCACGAAAAGGGGGACACGTTTCTTTTATTTTTCCAGCAGCAAAATGCTTAGTTTCTTGGTGGAGAGAAAGGAAGGCAGTTGCACCAGCCACGTCCAACGCTGCCAGCCGGGAGCACACAGCTGCACACAACACAAGCACACTCCACGGCCTAGTCCAGCACATGCAGAGGTTGGAGAAGAAGAACGACTGCTGCATGAGGAAGGACTCCATGGTCCAGCAGCCACACAGCAGCACCGTCCAGCTTGAAGAACTCACGGCCCTTGAAGAGAACACCGTCCAGCAACTAAGGCAACGTTCCAGCAAGCAGCCTCACTCTTGGAGCATCTAGCATGTCACGGGAATGAGAGGAAAAGAGCATAACGTCCAGCTATCATCCAGTAGCAGCATGGTGGTCCAGAAAAAGAGCTTTTCAATTGGACAATTGGTGCAGCATGAGTTACGTTCCAGCTAGGAAGCAGAGGCAACAGCAAGTCCAAGCATGGCTGATTTCATTTGGAAGAGGTGGTGTTTTGTTGGTTGTGTACGGTGATTCACACGTCCAAGAACTGCAGCACGGGAATGAGAGGCAAAGAGAAAGAATGGAGGTGTCACGGCTGCACTTGGAAAGAACACGCAGCCATCCAATGGAGAGCACCGTTTTGTATTTCTTTTAAAGTCAGAAACAATAGCACATTGGAGAAGTTCACGGCTGGAACAGCAGCAACAACATCGGTGTTCACGGTACAGGCTTGGCACATGAAGGTACCATGATGTTGGAAGAGAGAAAGTGTCAGGGCCAGACCTTCAATATGTCCAGCCACATCCAGGAGAACCAGCTGCTCCATGTAAAGAAAGAGGAGCTCACGGCCAGCTAAGGTGCAGCAGCGTCCGGTCTGCAAAGAGCTGGGACGTGTTGGAACAATCCAGCCATCTTCACGCATACAGCAAGCATGTCCAACAAGTCTTGCATCCAGGAAGCTCACGGTCTTGCTGGAAGAAGAACATCACGGCCAGATAAGGTGCAACACCAAGCATCCAAGAAGTGGCAAGAAGCGGAAGCAATCCAGCAAACAAAGTCCAGCCCTTCACCACGGAACAGCAGCTTGGATGAGCTTTCACGGCATGGCTGGATGGAAAAAAAAGCAGCGTCCAGCAAGAAGGGGAGTGGTGTCCGGCCTGCACAGAGTAGCACTAGGGGAAGCGAGAAAGCTTTGTCACGGTGGCACACAACACCACCCATCCAAGAAGTGGTGTTCTCGGTCAAAGCAGTAGCATGCGGAAGTGTATGAGAAATGAAGGGCCCCACCTTACTTTATTTGGCATCCAGGAGCAGCAATTGATGGAAGAAATTAATTAAAAGATGATAATGGGAGACCAAAAACATGGGGAAGCTGGCTGGAACAAATGAAAGTGTGCACTTCCAAGAATATAAGGAGAAGGCCGTGTAGTGTTAAGTGTGAGTAATTTAGATTCCAGTAGCAATAGTGTAGTATAGTATACAGTAGAATAGAGGGGGACATTCCAGAGGGGAGAGCAGCCCGTGAGGAGCAGCCCGTGAGAATGCAGAGAGCTGGATAGTGGACAGTGGAAGTGGACGGCTGGAACGTGAAGAGGAGCACAGCAGTGGAAGGCTACGGTTGATGTACAATGACTGATTTTGAAGCAAAATGGTGACACTTTTACACTGTTAATTTCAGGAACAACATTTTCTATTACTAACACATGACAACTTTGAGAATCAACACCATTGGCTTCACACAATTAAAAGTTCACAGCCAGATTAAAGACTTTGTTCCTCCTACAACTCATACTACTTTAATTGCCCGGTAAAACTATTTTATCATTTATCTCTAATCCTCTCCTATTGAAACCAGTAGAGAACATACCAGCAAACATGTATGACCAGAGTTATATAGCTTGAATCATCTATCACCTCTACACAACTAATAATTATTGTCCTTCGGAACAACAATAGAACATCTAGCTATGGTTTATCATTATGTTTCTATTTTATTGGAACTATCATTCAAATAGTTATTTTTGAATGCTGAAATTTGAATAAAAAATCCAAATTCCTTTGACTGAACATGATCTACGACACTCCAATCCTTTCTCTCACCTCACACTTCCAATCAAACATTGAACCTCACCTTCTCTCAACCTTTCTCTGCAACTACCCTTCGCCCCTCTGTTACATTAACATTCCCTCTTCCTAACACTCAAACACACACTAATCCAAGTTGTTCCATACTTACACTAAGAATTACTCTCACTCATGCAAAACAGAGTCCTCAAACTCAAATATTCACGCGACCTATGTGTGCTAAAATAAAATAACTATAACTATAACACAATTGCAAAATTTAAAAACTCACCAGAGGACTGTCGTTCTCCCTCAGTGTTTGCCTTAACACAGAAGCGAGTGACAATGGGTTCCTAAACCCACTGCACGAACACAGAATCTACACCAATGGCGCAATCACCACCTGATAAAAACGTGTTTTCATGAAAATAAGGCAAAGGAGAAACGAAGCCGAGAAGAGGAGGGAGAGGGAATGTGATACCTGAAAACGGAAGTCCTAAAACGAAGGAGCAAAGGCCACACACACTGTTGAAAACGGGAGTGCACTGAAAGAGTGAGCAAAGACGTACACGTCAAATTGAAGGAGAACTACCGAAGGAGCCCTAACGCACTGATGAACGGAGGAGAAGGAGCCCTCTACGCTGATAAAACAGAGGAGAAGAGCCCTAACCAGTGGTGAAACGGAGGAGCAGCGCGAATGAAATGGAGGAGGAGCGTGAATGAAACGAAGGAGCAGCGCAAATGAAACCTTGGAACAGCGCTAAGCAGTGATGAAGTGAGTGAACGTCAAATTTCAAGACTCCTAGTAGCGCGAAGACGAAAAATTTTTAATCGTTATAGATATAACGCGTACTGTAAAACGTGCAATCTATTGGGTCACAATACATCGCGCTTAGTAAAAAACGTGTTATCTATTCAATTGTCATAGATAGTGCTTTTTCAAACAAGCGCTATCTATGGATATATTTCAATTTATTAATTAAAAAAATAATATTAAATAATTATAGATAGCGTTTTTTAAAATACGCGCTATCTATTATCATAGTTATAGATAGCGCTTGTTTAAATAAGTGCTATCTATTGTTCTGCACATTAATAGATAGCGCTTATTAGAAAAAGCGCTATCTATGCAGCGCTATCTATAGTCAATTTTGTAGTAGTGAATGAAGCATGAATTTATTATTAAAACATGAAGCTTATAAATAAAAAAGAAAATAATTATTCAAACTTCATTTTAGAAAAAAATCATTTTCTCTTCTCGTCATCTTCTCTGCTCTCTATTTTGAAATATTCACTAATCCTTAAAGCTTCTCATAGGAATCTGGGTGGAAAACAAAGTTAGTATGTCCAATCATAATTTATTTCTCTTAGTCCATAATCATAAATGTATGTTTTGATAATCTTTTATGTTCAAATTTAACTTTTTTGTGAGCATAATGATTTTTTATATAATATCTTAGGCTAGACTAGCGAAATGACTTTGCTATTATTGTATTTTATTTATTTATGCAGGTTTTGTGTGTTTGCTCTTGATTGATGTATGACTAGTGTGATTTGTGTTAGGTTAAGTATTAAAAAGTCATAATAAATTAATTGAGTGAAATTAGTTCAAATTGATGTTATTTTAAAACCAACCATATCATATTAGGAATATGAAATGAAATGAAGAGAAAAATTCTGTTTGAACTAATATAGTCGCTTGATATATTTTGTTGATTTTTTGAGTTATGAGGAGTTGTAGGGCAAGCCACCTCTTATTGAGAAAAATTTAATTAATTGAAAATTTAAAAGGTTTAGTTATTGGGCAACTCAAAACTCGTACAATGAGCTTTTAAATATGATTTCTAGTGGTTTGGTCATTCGATAAGCCAAATTCTCCAAAAGTAAATTCATTTAATTAAAAAGTCGGTTGTTATTGAGTGAGTAAATTTTCACTTCGTAAAGCTGTTTTTATAAAATCCTCCAATGGTTAGTCCTGGGTAAGCTAAAACCATTGGGTATACTAATACCTTTGGCTGAACGAGATATTTTTTTTAACTAAATGCAACATGTGTGTTATTTGTTAGATTAACTAAGTTTGATTGAGTGAGATGGAGTATTATGGACTTTAAGAAAATAAGTTTTTAAATGTTTCTAATGCTAAAAATTGGTTTATATATATATATATATATATATATATATATATATATATATATATTAAGTTTGAATATTATTATTATAATGTAATGTTATTAGCATTTAATTTGGCTTGGATGTATGTGTATGATGCTTTAGTTATGATATAACATGTAGTGTGTTGTAAATGTAGTTATTTTTATGAAGGAAATGTTATGTCGATGATGTTTAGATGGTGTATTGAAATTGAAATTTTGAAGGAGATGATCCTAACTCCATTGTTGTTTGATTTTACATGGAGGAAAATATTAGGTAGTGAAAGTCAAGAAGATTCTTTTAACATAGTTTGTAGTGTGAAAAAAAAATTATGTTTAATAGGCCATAGGAATTTATCTATCATATGAATGAAATTATATATAGTTTTGATATGTTGACAATATAGTGAAGGTAGTATGATGTCAAAAATTTATGACATGAAAAGTAGCTACTTGGACAAAAGGATTAAAACACATTTGATTTTTGATATATGTTAAAAGAATTTGAAATTATATCCATTCGAGTTAAAAAATGAGAAGTAAATATAATGTGTATATGAATTCGATACATGCATCCTTATATAAAACTTTTAAAAAATCTAACTTACCTTATTTGTATGCTTGTGATGTAATGTTTATCAACTGTGATGTTTATGTTTTGTACAAGAACAAGGATATTGCAAGAAGGAAATCTCAACATTAATGAGCTTTGGATCAATTCAATGATTTATGTTTTATAGATGGTTTGATTCTCTCTAAAAAGGAAAATGTGTATTTAAAAAGTTATAAACAAGAGAAAAAAGTTCTATGACTATATTAATCATCTAATACTTTAAGTAATTTATTAAACAATTCTTAAAATGTTTTAAAATATAATAATAAATTAAAATAAAAAGGGTAGAATTATGTGTTTTCAAAGTTTAATTTATTAAAACCTTACCTAATCAATTAACTTTGAGTTTTTGAATTAAATAAAAAGCTGAGACAATCAATTTACATATTACAATTGATTAAGTTGTAATTATTTTTGAATTATCAATACGAATAATGGATTACCAGTTTAAAATATTAAAATAGTTGATTATCTAAATTAGTTTTCAATCATAATTGTTTTTGAACTTTATAAACAAAACTTTGTTTCCTTCTTCTACATAACCAATTCCATTTTGGAAAACAAATTCTTTGAGAGAATTGAATTAGTTTATTTAATATTATATGCTTTGAATACAACTAAAGAGATAAATGAACTAGATGAATCAAGAAACTTCAAAGAGACTCTTGAGAGTGAACAACAAAAGCTTTGGTTATGTGCAATGGAAGAAGAACTTGAATAACTTAGAAAAAATAACACCTGAAGACTTGTAAATTTACTTAAGGGCCAAAAGGTGATTGGATGCAAATGGATCTTCAAGAAGAAGGGTGAGATTCCAGGAGTTCAGAAGGCTCGATTTAAGGCAAGATTGGTGGCACAGGGGTTTAATCAAGTCGAAGGTGTTGATTACAATGAGATTTTTACACTTGTGGTGAAACACTATTAAGTGAGAATTTTGATGTCAATTGTAAACGAGCTTGATTTATATCTGGAGCAATTGGATGTCAAGACTGCTTTTCTACATGGAAACTTAGAGTAAACAATCTATATGAGCTAACCGGAGGGATTTGCACTTGATAATAAGGTATGCCTCTTGCAAAAATCATTGTATGGTCTAAAACAAAGTCCGAAGCAGTGGTACAAGAAGTTTGAAGACTTCTTAACGAAGTTGAACTTCAAGACATGTAGTTATGATAATTGTGTCTATATACTCGAAAAGGGAGTTTGGTTGTATCTGTATGTAGATGATATTCTAGTAGCAAGCAAAGACCCAGGGATGATTAATGATCTAAAGCATACACTGAATTCAGAATTTGAGATGAAGGATCTTGGAAAAGCTAGTAGAATTCTTGGAGTAGATATCATCAGTGATAAGCTGCAAAGTACTTTATTTTTGTTTCAAAAGATTTATATGAAGAAGATTATGCAAAAGTTTAGAATGTATAAAGCTAAACCAGTGAGCACACCTCTAGCCCATCACATGAAACTCTCAAGGAGTCAAGACATCATGTCTGATGTTGATAGGAAGAAGAGGGAACCTATTCCTTATGCTTGTGGAGTAGGCATCATTATGTATGGAATGATTTGTACAAGACCAGATCTTGCACATGTTGTTAATGTTGTGAGTAAGTTCATGGCAGAACCTACATAGGCTCATTGGGAAGCTCTGATGTGGATTCTCAAATATGTGAATGGATATCTAAACTCAGGTCTTCTATATTAGAGAAAGACTCATTTTAAATCCATCATTGAAGGTTTTGTTGGTATTGACTATGCTTGATGTCCTGATACTAGAAAATCTCTCTCAGGTTATGTGTTTACTCTGTTTGGAACAACTGTGAGTTGGAAAGCAAATCTCCAATCTGTTGTAGCTTTGTCCACCACAGAAGCATAATATAATGCTTTGGTTGAAGGGGTAAAAGAAGGTTTATGGCTAAAGGGGATGCTCTTTAAACTTGAATTCAAACAAAATAGTGTACAGATCTTTTGTGATAGCCAAAGTGCTATCATATAGCCAACCATCAAATGTATCATTCAAAGACCAAGCATATTGATGTTAAACTACATTTCATTAGAGATGTGATTGATTCAGGTGATATTGAAGTGGTGAAGATTGACTCTAGTGGCAATCCAACAAATATGATAACTAAAGTGTTACCTAGAGATAAGTTTGAAAAATGCTTAAGCATGGTGAGTTTTGGTCATGTTTGATTTCATGGGAGTGGTTGTATAAACTGCATTGAAGTGTCAAGGTGGAGAAATATTACCGTTGACTCTTCATTACAGTTTTATTATTTTCTTGTACATAACTATTTATAACTATTTAATAGTTATGATTGATTATTTTTCTTTTATTATGTTCACATGTGGATGATATATGTAGTTGTTGTAGTTAACAAAATAATAGATAGTATTCTGCATTCCTTTGTTTTCTCTGCTTTGTATAGTTTGTTTATACTTGTTTGAACCAAGAGTTGATTTATATTAATATCCAATAAAACATATTTTCTTAAGTGTATTTAAGGGTTAATCTTATAATTACTTACTATATTGTAATTATAATTACTTATGTGAGTGCTTTCATAGAGACTTAAAGAGAGTGAATTGTAGCTATTTTAAAGTTAAAAATACCATTACTGAATAGAGGATAATTTATGATCTAAGCTAATATAAATTTATTGTGAAATCTTTCTATTCTTTTCTCTTTATATTGATATTAACCAAACTTTTACGAATCTTAATCACTTCTCTGTTTTTACGAATCTTAATCACTTCTCTGTTGGTCAAGTGGAGTGACACTTCTTTTCCTTCTAGATCCGAAAACGAACCTCGTAAAGAACCATCTCATACATTAGCAGAAGCACATACATAACAGCTCCCAAACGCAGATTCCTCAAATTCCCAAAGACATCACAACAGAACACAGTCCCAATTGTTCCAATTCCAACACAACACTGTCAAAATGCCAGTTTCATCTTCTCTTACCTTAACACCCACAGTCCCAAGAATCGCCGCAACAACTCACGCTTCCCACAATTCTCACCCCACCCATCTCAGATTCACTCCCAATTTCAAACCTACCCATCTACGCGCCTTCCTCCCACTAACTTCACTCGCCCCCACGCGGCACCGCCGCGCGGTTGGACCCGTCTGCCTCTTCACCGGCATAGTCGAGGAAATGGGCAGCGTCAAGCAGCTCGGCATGGCCCCGCATGGTGGCTTTGACCTCAAAATCGCTGCTTCCACGGTCCTTGACGGCGTCAACCTCGGCGACAGCATCGCTGTGAACGGCACTTGCCTCACGGTGACGGAATTCGATGGCAAAGTCTCGGACTTTACGGTGGGGCTGTCGCCGGAGACGCTGCGCAAGACATCGCTGTCGGAGCTGGAGCCCGGGTCGCCGGTGAACCTGGAGCGCGCGGTGACGCCGACGAGCCGCATGGGTGGGCACTTCGTGCAGGGTCACGTGGACAGTACGGGGGTGATCGTGTCGAAGGTTGCAGAAGGAGATTCCCTTTGGGTGAAGGTGAGGACTGAAAAATCGTTGCTTAAGTACATTGTGCCTAAGGGTTTTATTGCTGTGGATGGGACTAGTTTGACTGTGGTCGATGTCTTCGACGATGAAGAGTGTTTCAATTTCATGTTGGTGGCTTATACTCAACAGAAGGTGGTGATTCCTCTGAAGAACGTTGGGGACAAGGTGAATCTTGAGGTGGATATTCTTGGCAAGTATGTGGAGAGGCTTCTTGGTAGTGGTTTTGTTTCATCCTATACCGATAGTTCTTGATACACATGGTTGAAATGTATGCTTGTGATAGATTGATTATCTTGATTTTGCTTTCTGAAAAAAAAAATACAATTTTGCTGGTTTTATATGGTGTTTTGTCTATTTGATAGATGTTTGCAGTTTTGCATTAGTTCTTCATGATGCTATTGTGAATGTATGTTTGAATGTCAGTTGGGCGGGGGGAGGTTCAAATTGCTCTTAATTACATACAATTTCCCCTTTCAATTTGTGTCTTAGAACTCGGGTACGTGCCTTAAAATTCCCAAAACTAGCGCATTTCTAACCTTTATTATCCTTATTTAGTCTTAAGTTTGAATGAACTTCATATTGCAAACTTAGTTTGCAAAAGTGACTTTCTCTTTTTGTCCATTTCAAACTGAGTTTCGATACAAAATTGAAGCAATTATCAGTTTACAGTTGGACCCAGCTGAAAACTGGACATGCCCTTAATTTTATCTGCTTTGATTGGTCCTGATGTGGCTTGGTTAGGAACTCAATAACATGATCAGACATTGAACTGGAATTAAATGTATGGTAATTTGTTACATTCATATGGGACTGAGTCAGCAGGTAAATTCTTGACTATGTTTAACTTATGTGGTGTGTGTTTCTTTTTCTTATCTTTCTGTCTCGCAAACTTCATTAAAGTGGAATAGAGAAGAATAAGTAGAATAGGTAGAGAGTTTTGTACTAAGGAGTGAATATAAGTAGAATGGGTACCATAGTTTTGTACTAAGGAGTGAATAAGCATCAAGTGATTATCACACTTGTAGTCAAGCTTTAAAAGGATGATCTTATGCTGCTTGAGCTGTAGTTTGAGGATCTCTAATTAGCCTGATTAATATATGGTTGAGTCTCAAATCTTGTGACTCTCTCTCTCTCTCTCTCTCTCTCTCTCTCTCTCTCTCTCTCTCTATATATATATATATATATATATATATATATATATATATATTTTACTTTGGAATTTAGATTATTATAGTGGTGGTAGACAATAGATAAGAGACAGAAGGATGACACAATATTTTAGATTGGTTCGAATATTCCAGATTTTAAATCCAGTCGCAGTCATCTCAACCTTAAAGAGTTTGTTTCCATTATATTGATAAAGTCCGATTATAATCACATTTCACATGCAAAACATGTAATCACACAAGATATGAACAAAACTCTTGAACACCAACACCTAATGTAGAAACCTACTGCACTGAACACCAAACTTAGGTGTAGAACGAATCACAATGGAGTTTGGAAGAAATTATACATTGTGACAAATATCTGAAACGATTAAAGATCAAAGTGAATATGCAACAAAGTCACCAAAATGTCTTGAGATGAAAACTTTTACAAAAGGTTTCATAATAGATGCTTTTCTAGTTCTTGGAGTTTTTCTTGATGTAATAAAATGTTTGGTAGCAAGTGTAATTGTTAAAACAGGAAAGCACAAAAACCAATTTATAGAAAAACATTTCTGATATGATTCAACCGACTGTGCATAATGATAATTAATTATATTGTTCTTTGTTGTAACTGGAGACACAACTAGAACATCTTAATTATTTTTCTCATAATTAATTCTGGAAAGTCAGCAAGAAACTCAACAAGAATAACTTAATTGATTATTTTAGTACTAATCGATTAAATGCACATATGTGTTTTGAAACAAAATTCAAGATAATAAATTATGTAAATTATGATAATTGATTATTTTGCTCTTAACGCTTTTTTAAAGATTTTTGAAATATGTAAGTTCAAATCAAGGCTTACGATGAACGAGATGCAAATTCTAACTTAAATCAAATCAAAATGCATGACTCAACCATTCCTGCATGAAAGCTATAAACACTCAATACATTTGGTTCATCATCAAAATTGAAAAATAAAGTCTTCAAACACCAAAATCCTTGATCAACTGATTCAACAATCTCCTTTTTCATGATGATCAAGACTTCATAAAACTTTGCATTATGCAGCTTTCATGTAGTGTAGTATGCACAAAGAATAACTTTCTCCCCTTTCAGTTTTTATATAAAAGAGCAATAATAGGAAAGGCATAGAAATATTGAAACAGAATATATTCATTGATTGGTAAGAATATTATATTCACTAATTGAAGAAAAAGCATACAAGATAACAACCAAAAGAAACTAGGCGAGAACAAAAAAAAGAGGCAAAGACACAGGAGGACTAATCTATCATTTCTCAAGCGCCCCTAAATTCTTCACAACTTCTCATTTGTTTCATCAAGGAGCATGTTGTAGTGCTCTTGTCTCTCAACTTGCCAATTGTACCTTGTCAAGTTTATTTAGAAATGTCAATTCATAATGTGAGAGTAGTTGCTTAGGTTTCACAAGAATTTTCTTGGGTTTCTCTAGCTCCACTTTTGGAAGACCATCCTTAAAGATGAATCCATCTCCTTCTTCAACCCTATGTGGTGAAGCTCACTTTTATTAATCTTGTTGCAGTCAAAAATAATTTTAAAGACTTCATCTGTGAAATCTACTTTGTTGTGTTCCAATGCATTGGAGATGAACACAACATAAGGAATAGGGTAAAGGGCTAACTGCCCAGTCTTCATGATGTTATCCACCACAATTCTTGCCAATCCATTTGTATGCCATTTTGAAGGCATAGATGATCAATATGTCTTTAGTAGTCACGTGATTACTCCTCCTAGGACAAGAATCCATGCACTGACATATGTCAACAGTGTCTCATTCTTCTTTAATCTGCTTGTCTTGAGCAATGAAAAATTCTGGATGTTTGGGTCTCTAGGACAACTCTTACAGATACCAAACTAGTCAAAATGTTCAACTTCCAATAGTAATGTTGACTCCATCAAGCTTGAAACCAGATACATCCTTCAAAATTGTGCCCTCAAGTACAATTTAAACACCCTTCACTTTGGAATGCATTACACCATTTATCAACTTAATGTTTAGTGTAGAAAGCGTGAACTGAATTCGGATGAACTTGTCTTCCATGTCAACAAACTTCTTGAGACTCTGATTATCTAACAACTCCTTGAAAGTAATTCTGGAGTTCTTGAACTAGCTGATGTTGAAATACTTGTGGGCTATGATTGTTCTATCCTTTCACCCTTGCTCAATATGATGTCTCACATCAAGGTTTGAGATCCACCCTTCAATTCACCTTCTCTTTGCTTCCCATCACTAAAATTTTGTGCATCCATTCCTTGTTCGTTTTATTTTCAATACTTTGGCATCGCCATTTCAACCCAAGAGGATGAAATGAAGTGTGGTCCTGTTAGGGATCTTGGTAAGAATCCTAACTATCTCCCTTACTTGCACCCTTCCGTAAACTAACAGCAAGAATTGGTAAAAGAAACGACTTGTATTCACATCAAAGAATCAAGAATACGATTGGGAAACCAGGAGCTTAACCTCCTTCACCAGGTCTGAACTGGTCTACACTTAAGAGTACAAAACTGTCTACTGAAAACAATAAAAGAGGTCCTTATATAGAGAACCTTTTCCCGCCCCACTTAACTGTTTAACAGTTAAGTACTCTTCCTCTCCTTTCGCCTCTCATAAACCCTCCATGTTCTAACATTACTCCCCCCGAGAAGCAACCTTGTCCCCAAGGTTGAACTCTAGAAACTGTTCTTGCATCACCATTCGATTCTCCCACGTCGCACTTTCCACCCCTCCGTCTTGCCATTCAATCAGCACTTGCTCTCGCTGGTCTCCTCGTTGTTGCTGAACCCGTTTATCTAGCACTTTAGTTGGCCAGCATGACGGTCCACTCATTTGTAAGTCTGCTGGTAACTCCTTCTCCACTCGATTGGTCCCAATGGCCAACTTCAATTGGACACGTGGAAGACCAGATGGATTCTCGCATTCTCAGGTAGGAGCAGTCTGACTGCTACCTCTCCTATTTTCTGTATCACTTTGAAGGGCCCGTAATACCTGACTGATAATTTTGGATGTAGTCTTACCGACATCGAAGTTTGTCTGTGCGGTCGGATCTTTAGATATACCCAATCATCCACCTTTATAGTCACCTGCCTCCTTTTTCGATTAGCCTGCTTGATCATCAGGTCCTGAGCTCGCGTCAAGTGGAATCAAAGCTGTTGCAGCGCCTCATCACGCATATGAAGTTCCTGTGCTACCGCTTCCACCCGTGTTTCCCTCGGCACGAACCTGGTTAAAGCTGGTGGTGTCCTCCCATAAACCACTTCAAACGATGTGCTTTTTGCCGCCCCCTGGTAACTGGTGTTGTACCAGTATTCTGCCCACGGAAGGATCAGGTTCCAGCTTTTTGGCTGTTCAGAACAAAAGCACCTCAAATATCCTTCCAAAACCCGATTCATCACTTCTGTCTGGCCATCGGTTTCCGGATGGTATGACGTGCTCATCTGAAGATGGGTCCCCTGCAACTTGAACAACTCCCTCCAAAATGAACTGAGAAATAAGGGATCTCGGTCACTTACTATGGACTTAGGCACTCCGTGTAATTTCACTACTTCCCTCACAAAAACTTCAGCTACCGTTGTCGCTGTATACGGATGTCTGAGAGGGATGAAGTGTGCATATTTGCTTAAACGATCCACGACTACCAAGATGGCGTCACACCCTTTTGACTTCGGCAACCTCACTATGAAATCCATGCTGATGTCTTCCCAAATCGCCTGGGGAATTGGCAGCGATTGTAAAAGCCCTTGTGGTGAAGCGGTCAAGTACTTGTGCTGTTGGCAAACTAAGCACTGGGCGACAAACTCCGTTACCGCCTTCTTCATCCCGATCCAGTATAGGGACTGCGCTATCCTCCTGTAAGTGCGGTATACTCCTGAATGGCCCCCTGTTGGGGTTGTATGATACTCCGCCAGAAATTTCGGGACCCAGTCCGACTTGGTTGAGATAACCAACCTTCCCTTGTAATGGAGTCGCCCATTTTCTATCGTGAATGAGGAGTGCTTATCTGGATCCCGATTAATGTCTGCCACCGCCTTCTTCAACTCTTCATCTTCTTCTACCTCCCTTACCACTTCCTAGAAATCCTTCCAGTACGGCCTCACCATTCCCTTCAGTTCCTTTTCCATCTCTGGACTGTGTTTCTCGGTCCCTTCCTCCATCTCTTCTCTTTCCTTTCGTGACAAAGCGTCTGCTACTTTATTGGTGGCTCCCGTTCGGTACACAATCTCGAAATCGTAGCCAAGGAGTTTAGCAATCCAATGTTGTTGAGCTTGAGTGGTCATCCTCTGTTCCAACAAAAATTTCAAGCTCTTTTGGTCCGTGTGCACGACGAACCTCTGGCCCAGCAAATATGGCCGCCAGTGCTGGATCGCCATTACCACCGCCATGAGCTCCTTCTCGTAAATCGACTTCCCCAGCGTTCCCTCCGATAACGCTTTGCTAAAATATGCTATGGGTCTCCTTTTCTGCGTCAGCACCGCTCCGATTCCCTCCCCTGAGGCGTCGCACTCTACGTGGAAAGGTTGCGTAAAGTCCGGTAATGCTAGCACCGGTGCTGTCGTCACCGCTTCCTTTAGTTTTCCCATCGCCTCCCTGGCCGCCTCTGTCCATATGAAATTTCCCTTCTTCAACATCTCCGTTAGCGGCCTCGCTATCTTGTCATAATCTCGTACAAATCGCCGGTAGTACCCCGTTAAGCCCAAAAAACCCCTTAGAGCTTTCAACGTTCGCGGTTCTTCCCAGGCAATGACCGCCTCCACATTTCCTTCATCCATTTCGACCCCTCTCCTTGTTATAACATGCCCCAAATACTCGATCGATGTTCTCCCGAATTCACTCTTCTTCCTGTTGGCTACCCACTGTTGTTTTTGTAAGCGGTCCAGCACCATGTTCACTTGCTGCAGATGCTCCGCCCATGTTGCGCTGTATACGAGGATGTCATCGAAGAAGACGAGAACGAACTTCCGCAAATACGGTTGTAATAGCTCGTTCATAACGCTCTGGAAAGTGGCGGGTGCGTTGGTGAGGCCGAACGACATTACCAGGAACTCATAATGCCCCAAGTGGGTCCGGAACGCTGTCTTCTGGATATCCGCCTCTCCCATCCGGACCTGGTGGTAGCCGGCTTTGAGGTCCACCTTCGAGAAATACCTCGCTCCTCTTAGCTCGTCCAACAACTCTTCGATCACCGGTATGGGAAACTTGTTGGGGACGGTCGCTCGGTTGAGCGCTCGGTAATCTATGCAAAATTGCCAGCTTCCGTCTTTCTTCTTTACGAGAATCACCAGGCTGGAGTAGGGACTTATACTTGGTCGAATAATCCCTGCATGCAACATTTCTACCACCTGGCGTTCGATCTCCTCTTTCATGACATGTGGGTAGTGGTATGGGCGCACGTTGACAGGGTCGGCCCCATCTTTTAAAATGATCTGATGTCTCTCTTCCCTGTCAGGAGGCAGTCCGCGGGGTTCCCTAAATACCTCCTCATACTACCTCAATACTCTCCCCATTTCCTCCTTTTGTTCCACCGTCATCCCCTCTTCCCCTCTATCCTCTCGTCCCGATCGTCTACCTTCCAAGCTCCAAACCAGAGCCCATGTCTCGGCTTCACTCATTTTAAACAACTTTTCTGGTTCAACCACCCTTCTCTCCAACGTTGGATCCCCTTTTATGACAATCTTCTTCCTTGCTTGCCGGAACGACATGGTGGATTTCCCCCAATCCAGTGTGATCTCCCCCAATTTGGCCAACCACTCAACTCCGAGGATCATGTCTACTCCTCCCAACTCGAACAAATAGAACTTTTAATCAATCTCAACTTCCCCCATGTCGACCACCACCCTCGGACAACACCCTCGGGTCTTCTTCTTATGACCGTCCCCTAAGCTTACTTGATATGGAAAAGTGTCTTCCATTCCGAGCTTTAGTTCCTCCACCAACTTCTTACTGATGAAGTTGTGGCTCGCGCCGTTGTCCACCAATATTAGCACGACTTTTCCTCCCACTTTCCCCTGCAACTTCAATGTTTTAGGTTGCGTCAACCCGCCAGCCGAGAACGCCGATAACTCCATGCAGGGTGGCTCCAACTCTACTTCTTCCCCTTCAACATCCTCTTCTTCGTCTTTGGCCAGTAACACCATCCGTAAACTCTTCTCCGGGCACTGGTGCCCTGGGTTAAATGGCTCCCCACATCGAAAACACCTTCCTTCTTCTCTGCGTTTCAGAAACTCAGGGTAGGGCAGGTTTCTTGAACTCCTCCCTCGGTTATCACTTCCTCCGTGCATTCCGCCTCTCACCAGGCCGCCTCCCGTCGCACTGTCACGTCTTACTGACCCGACGCTCTCGGTCGGGGTCGTTCTCATCGAATTGCTTCTCGGCGGATCGGTTCTTACCACCCCCGCTCCTCCTCCTGTCGTTCGTCCCCATGATGGGGGGTTCTTGGATGCCGTCCAACCTATCAGACCTAGCCCGCGTAGAGCCTCTTCGACGTCCCGCGCCAGTTTCATCGCCGTCATCAAGTTTCGTGGGTCGTGGTGTCTCACTTGGCATCGCAATTCCTCCCGTAAGCCCGCCAGGAAGTATCCCAACAACGGGTCGTCCGAAAACGCCTTCGTCTGTCCTGCCAGAGCTTCAAATTCTTTCACATATTCCTCTACAGTGGTTGTTTGCTTGATCGCCGCCATCCTCTCAAAAATGCCGCCCCGATAGCGACTCTCGAATCTGATCAACAACGCTTCCTTGAGCCCCTCCCATGATCGGTCGCTCGCCTTTTCCTTCCAAAATTTAAACCAATAACCGGCGCTTCCCTCCATACTAATGTGAGCTAGTTCGATCTTCTCTGCCTCTGCCACCTTCTGTATCTCGAAGAACTTTTCGGCCCTGTTAATCCAATTCAAAGGATCGGGTCCTTCAAACGTGGGTAACTCCACCCATCTCCTCCAATTGGGTTTGTTCTCTGATCGCTCCCCTTCTCTTTCTCCTTTGGCTTCGTCACGCCGGCCACCCCCATTATCATTGACTGAACCATGGCTCCCGTCAGAGCTCTCCCCGTTTGGCTTGTTTTGCACACCCATCAATCGTAACAGTTCTTGGATGTCTTTATGCATCGCGATTGAGTCTTGCCAGTTTGCCGCTGACTCCGCCTTCAACCCGTCTACTGCCATCTCCAGGTGTTCCATTCGTCCTTCAACTACGTTCATATTTCCTTCAATTCTGTTCTCCAGAGCATGTAACTTCCCTTCCATCGCGTCTCTCTCCGATTTGGATCCGGCAGGTCGGACCACTTTGTTAGAGATCTTGGTAAGAATCCTAACTATCTCCCTTACTCGCACCCTTCCGTAAACTAACAGCAAGAATTGGTAAAAGAAACGACTTGTATTCACATCAAAGAATCAAGAATACGATTGGGAAACCAGGAGCTTAACCTCCTTCACCGGGTCTGAACTGGTCTACACTTAAGAGTACAAAACTGTCTACTGAAAACAATAAAAGAGGTCCTTATATAGAGACCCTTTTCCCGCCCCACTTAACTGTTTAACAGTTAAGTACTCTTCCTCTCCTTTCGCCTCTCATAAACCCTCCATGTCCTAACAGGTCCACAACAAGGGCCAGGCTCTCACTGAAATGCACCCAACAGTAGTTGAAAGGTGGATATCAAACCCTAATGTGAGACTTCCTTTTAATCAAGAGTGGAAGGATTTACATTTTAAGCAAGAGTGACAAGGATAGAAAAATCATAACCTACAAGTATTTTAGTATCAACTGGTTCAAGAATTTTGGATTTACTTTTCAGGAGTTGTCAGATCACATTATGAAGACTAGGTAGTTGACTCTTTACCCTATTCCTTATGTTGTGTCGATCTTCAAGGTTTTGGAACACAACAAAGTATATTTGATAGACTAAGTTTTCAAAATTATATTAAATTCCAACAAGATTAATAAAAGTGGATTTTGCCGTATGAGACTGATAAAACAAGGAGATGAATTTGTCTATAAGGATGGTCTTCCTGATGGGGAGTTAGGGGAACTTGAGGAAATTCTTGTGAAACCTGAAGGAACCGCTCTCACCTTTTGAAATGATGTTGCTTGACAAACTTAAGATCTACAGGCAGGTAGAGATGAAAGAGCACTAAAACAGGCTTCTTGATGACAGATGCGAAGTTATCAAGCATTCAGAGGCGTTTGAGAAAGACACATTGTAGGGGGTTTGAATAAGAAGATGAGGAGTGATGGTTTGGTCCTCATGTGTCTTTGCATTTATTTTGTGCTTTTGTGATTTCTTTTGGTTGTTATCTTGTATGGTTTCTCTAGTTTGTTTTGTTTGTCTTCAGTTTTTATTAATGTTGTTTTGGTTCACTAGTGAATATAATGTTCTCATCAATATCCCTGAATATATTTTCTGTTTCAGTATATTTCTATACCTTTCCTATTATTGCTCTTTTTTGTGAATTCCAAAGAGGTTGTATATTCTTTATGCAGATTACACCTGATGAAAGTTGTATAATAAACGTATTATGAACTTTTGGTCGTAATAAAAAATACATTATTGTAAAATAAAGTTTTCTGACATCAAAATCCTTGATTAGCTTGATAAAAATGAGGTCATCATGATAGTTGTGTTAGTCACTGTATTGACAGTTAACAAAAATCTTGAAAAAAGAGCACCATGATAATTGAGATATTTTAGAATGTGATATTTTATAGATTTTATTTTTGATTGGCGAGTCTTTTAGAGATTTGATGGTTAAATGAGACTTTAGTTTGAATTCTTAAGTATTATAATGTTAATAGTCAATCTATTATCTTCAATCTTGATAATGGTTGTCATTAGTTGTTCTTATGTTCTCACATAAACAAGTGTTCTCACTATAGTCGTTCCTACTATATACGTTGCCTTTCGTATACACAATTATCAACGGATGTCATGAGTGAAACGTCTATAAGACTAAAAGACACTTTTAATTCTGATGAATATTTTAGTCTGTGATTGCTAATATTACTTAGCTTGAAATGATTGATTTCTCCTTGGTAAATGTAAGGTACTTATTTGTGTAATCAATTTTACGGTGACCTTTTGCTTATGTTGTCATTGGACACTAGAGGATTATCTCACTTTACACTTTGGAAAGATAATTTTTGATGCACTTGTTCTGGACATTCTGTATCAATTATTGATCAGGAAACTTTGTCATCAGTGCAAGTTATGTGAGGGGCAGATTCAACTTCCATAGCTGTCATGTCATGCTCTTGATTAATTATCTTGGCAGACCATTCTGTTCATAAGTGTTTTTACCTTCAAGGCAAGTAATGGTATGAAGTTGTATGCTGTATAAATTTTGTGGTAAGAGTGATTGGAGGCAAACATTAGAAGGGGCCGTTAGAAGAGAGAGTAGGAAAATAAATTGTGGATGATCCATTTCTCACTCTGGATCTTCTTGTTTTTGCCATACTATCTTCTATCATTTTTCTCTGTTCTGCATATTGCACTGACATAGTTTTTTTTGCAAATACAGAGATTTTTTGAAATGAGAATGAAATTCAGTGCCATTTAATTCTCTTACTGTTATTTTTGTCTTGCTGTGCTGGTACCCATTACATAAAACTTCGTCACTGTTTTTTTAGGTGGTTTTTATGTTGTTTTCTTTCCGAATTGAAGTTTTAGCTTGTTAATCTACATAAGTTAAGTTTGCGTTGAATACTAGCATAAGATGTTGAGGTGAAGTTCCAATTCACTAATTTACTGATATTCTCTTCAATGGATGGTCAATCTCTTTGTTGCGTATCAACAACCTGAGGGCACAGTTTGTCGGAAGTTAAAAAAGTGATGCAAACAGAAAATTCCTCATACAATGTTCCTAACCGAAAGAGAAAAGAAAAACATTCATGTATAAGAGATGAGAAAACAGCGTTTAATACGGAAGAAATTGTGATATGAAGCACAGACATGACTTGTCGCTTCTGATCTGTGTTATTTGATGGTTTTTGTGTTTTCAGATAAGGAGATTTTTTCTGTGACACGTCATTTGTAAATTTCGTATAACTTTGATAATGTGTTTGGATTACTATGCACTGCTTTGGCAGTAATATATATGCTCGGTGCACGTCATTTGTATTATGAAAACTAGTGAAAACATATAGTATATGTGTTTTTTTTCATGATAATAAAAAAATAATAAATTATAATTATAAAAATAAATTAAATAACTTTACAAATTTGTTATACATATTTTTTATTTATTTTGTGAGTATTTTTTACTATAGATAGTTTATTTTACTTTAAAAAAATAGTTAATTTAAAGTAGTCAAACAGAAAATTGGTTAAATTTAGAAAAAAATTCATTTAAAAAGTAAAATTGATAAGATAATTCTTTTAATTTAAAAACTAGTTACTTATTAAAGGATAAAGTTGAAAAAAAACTGTATATCAAAGAAGGATTTTTCTTATATAATGGTAAAAATAAAAAAAATATGGTTAAATATATTTTTAATCTCTAATTTTGATATTTTCAAAATTATAAATTTAATTGTGTTAAATTTTTTTAATGTGGTTGTTTAAGGTTTTTTATTTATTTATATTGTTTGACATGTTTAAACTTAAATACTAGTATAGTATGAAATTTTGTTTACCACGTAAAAAAATTATAAAAATTAATTTAATTAAGTTAAGATGATGATATTCACTACTTTTTAAAGTTTAAGAACTAAAATATATGAGATAAAAAAATGAAGAGAAATTTCAATTTCATATTATATTTAGGACTACAAATATTTTAAACCCCAAAAACATAATATAAATTAATAGAATATATATATATATATATGGATGTGTGTAATGGTAAGAAATATATTCATATTTTAATCTTATTGAAGATTTTATAAAGTTTAAACATAAATTTTGTCTTCAAATCATCGTAAATAATTATATTTTATTCTTAAATTAAATTGTATATCTTTACGATATGTGGAGTGTTTTTTTTTCATGTAATAAGTGAATTATAATATAAGTTCATGAGTCACTTATGAGAATGATATTTTATGACTTTTATAGTGCGAGGATAAAATAGATATATAATTTAGTTTAGAAAAAAAAAAGACAATTTTTGAAAATAATTTAAAAATGAAAAACATATTTAACCTCATAATGTTGTAAAGTTTGTTTAACATGTCTCCACTGCTTACAAAATACTGTGATCATATGATCATAACTCAGACTGAAAAATTTGACATCCCAGACATGTTATTTATGTTTGGAGTTTGGCTAACCTAATTTAAGGACATCCCTTTTTGTTTTTTAACATTTTGTTACTCTTTCTGCTTATATTGGTTTTCCATTGCTTTTTTCTTTCTCATAGTATGCTTTCTTTCTCTAACAGATACCAATTCCTTTTTTTGGTGCCAAACGACTGTGCCACCACTTTCTTCTCACCTTTCTTTTTCATGCCTAAGTGTTAAATTATTGCTTAAGTGATTCTTTTAAACTATATTAATGTGTTTTATTCATTCTTAGTGTTGGTTTCCTACTTTCAACTTTCATTTTTTAAAGTATGTTATGTTCATGAATGCGTCATCACTCCTTTTTGGCCTTTCTTTTCTATTTTCTTTTTTTAAAATTATTTTTACTATTGATTAGAGATTTTATCATGGGTTACCTAAATCTATTTTCTATAGCGATGAGCTGTGGTTTGATAATAAACAAAGTCTTGAAAAGTTAAAAGTTAAAAAGTTACAATAACAAGATATTTTAGATAAATATCTCATTATTGTTTTCCTCGTTCTACTTTTATCCTTGTTGTAAGTAACTGTTTTGTCATTATGTACACATTTAACTTTCATTTTCATGCATGGTTTATGTGGAGATTTTATATTATCGATAAAAATATACAACAAAGAAAGATGAAAAGTGATTAAGTGTTAGATTTTGTTATTGATTTCTTGATGACTTAAACAATGTGTTTGATATATGTGTGGAGACAAACTTTGCATATTTAATTTGATAAGATTCAAATCTTGATTCCACTATCTATGTTAGTTCCGGAACCACCATAAAAAGTCAACATTCTATGTGTGTTCTAGCTACAACTCACATAAAAGGTATCACTTTCTCACTTGATTCCTTAGTTGTAGATAAAACGAAAGATGATATAAAGGTGAAAGTGTTTGGGAATGATCAAATTATCTCAGTAATAGGTCATCCAATATTTATATACAATATTTCCTTCTATTCTAGAATACTAATAGCATAAAAGACAAAATAACAAAAGCAGAATGGACAAAAAGAAAAGGAGTGGTGCGGCAGAGTGGTGCGGAGTGGTGCGGCAGAGTGGTGCGGAGATTGCAAGTTTGTTACAAAGGAATATAGTACAAGTTTGTTAGCCTCCCGCAAGCTGGAGAGGGGTGTCAACCATCTCTATCTTGGACAAGTTTGCATGGAATGGCTGAGGAGGAAGACCTTTGGTGAAGATATCAGCAAGTTGTCGAGATGATGGAACAGGAAGGAGCTTCATTAATCCTGCTTGTGCTTTTTCTCGAACCAAATGGCAATCTATCTCCAAGTGTTTTGTTCTTTCATGAAAGACTGGATTTGCAGCAATGTGTAAAGCACTTTGATTATCACAATAAAGTGCTGCGGACTTAGAACACTGAATTTTGAGATCATTGAGAAGGTAAGTTAACCATTGCAACTCACAGGTACTAGTAGCAAGTGCTCTATATTCTGCTTCGGAGGAAGAACGAGACACAGTATTCTGTTTTTTGGTTTTCCAAGAAATTAAAGAGTTCCCTATGAAGAAACAATAACCTGTGACTGATCGGCGTGTGGAGACGCAAGTTGCCCAATCGGCATCACTAAACCCAATTAGGTGGATAGGAGAATTCCGTTTGAAGTAGAGCCCCTTGTTTGGACAACCTTTCAAGTATTTAAGAACTCTGTTTGCAGCACCTAAATGAGACGTTGCAGGATTTGCCATGAACTGACTTAATTGCTGAGTCGCAAAGACGATGTCTGGACGAGTCGTTGTGAGATAAATCAAACGACCAATGAGTCGCCTATAGGATAGGGGATCATCAAGTATTTCACTTGAATTAGCTTGGTTTAAGCGAAGAGAGCTATCCATAGGAGTGGAACTCGGTTTACAACCCAATAATCCTGAATCTGAAAGCAACTCAAGGCAGTATTTCCGTTGAGATACAAAGATGCCATCATCAGACCTACTTACTTCCAACCCAAGAAAAAATTTGAGTTCTCCCAAATCTTTAATTCGAAAAGTAGATTGAAGTATATGCTTGAGCTTTGTTATTTCAATGGGAGAGTTGCCAGTTAAAACAATATCATCAACGTATATCAATAAACCAGTAAATTTCCCTTTTTTATGCTTGATAAACAAGCTGTGATCAGCATGTGATTGAGAATAACCAGATGAGAGAAGAAGGTTAGAAAGTTTCTCATACCATTTTCGACTTGCTTGTTTTAGCCCATAGAGAGATTTTTTGAGCTTGCAACACTGTGAGGATTCATACCCATATAGACCTTGAGGAAGCGTCATGTAAACTTCCTCGGACAAGTCTCCGTGTAGAAATGCATTACTAACATCCAATTGCTGCAAACACCAATTATTTATGGAAGCTAGGGCAAGGATAACTCGTATGGTAGTCATTTTAACCACTGGAGAAAAGGTTTCAAAGAAGTCTATCCCTTCAACTTGGGAGAATCCTTTTGCAACAAGCCTCGCCTTATATCGTTCCACACTCCCATCTGGTTTTCTTTTGATTTTGTAAACCCATCTACATCCTATGGGCTTGACATTCTTAGGAGTTTCCACAATCTCCCAAGTTTTGTTTAGCTTTAAAGCCTCAATTTCATCCTTCATGGCTTCTTTCCAACACGGCTTCAAAATTGCTTCTTGATAGCTTCGGGGCTCAATCTCAGAAATAAGGTTCATGACATAATGACGCTCAGACTCAGTAATGGAAGAAAGAACAGATTGAATAGGATACCTGCACGTTGATGATGATTGATTTGATTTGGTCTCTATGTTGTAGCAAACAAAATCCGCAAGTCGAACATTAGGTTTAGAGCCACGAGTGGTTTGTCTTGGTATGAAAGGAATAGGGTTTGGATGAGGTGATGAAGAGATATGTGGTGAGATTGACTGGGATGGAGAAGTTGACGGTGAAATTTGTGGAGAGGGTGAAGTTGTTGGAGAAGGTAAGGTTTGAGGTGAAATGGAAGTGTGTGATGGAAGTGGATCCTGAGGTGTAAAATGGAGGGGATCAAAGTCATGGAAGGTTTTGATATGTGGAGGAAATAATTTTTCTTTTCCTTTTTCTTGGGCTTCGTGTTTGTCAGTAAAAGGAAAGTGGGACTCATAGAAAACAACATCTCTAGAGACAAATATGTCTTTATTTTGTAAGTCTAAAATAATATAGCCTTTTGTGCCAAATTGATAGCCGAGAAAAACTCCTTCTCTAGACCTAGGATCAAATTTCTGTTTGGGTCCAGTGGTTGAAGCATAACATAAAGAACCAAAAACTCTAAGCATGGAAAAATCAGGTTTTTGGTTATGTAAAAGTTCGTAAGGAGTATGTTTCTTTGTAACTAGAGAAGGGATACGGTTAATAAGATAAACTGCATGTTTTATTGCATAAGACCAAAGATGTTTGGGCAGTTGAGATTGAAACATGAGAGCACGTGCCACATTAAGAATATGTTGGTGTTTTCTCTCAACCCGCCCGTTTTGTTGAGGGGTATAAACACAACTGGTGTGATGTATAATCCCTTTTGAAGCGAAAAAATCTTTAAGAAAAAATTATGGACCATTATCCGTCCGAATACATTTTATTCTGGAATCAAATTGATTTTCAATTAGAGAAATGAAATTTTGAACATATATTTTTACTTCGGATTTAGATTTCAATAAGACAATCCAAGTATATCTACTAAAATCATCCAAGATAGTTAAAAAATATTTTTCACCATGAATTGAGGCCTTAGAAAAAGGTCCCCAAATGTCCATGTGCACCAAATCAAATTTTTTTGAAGCTCTACTATCACTAAGGCAATAAGGCAATTTTCTTTGTTTTGAAAAATGACAAATGTCACAATTTTCATTAATATGTTTTGGAATAAAAGGAAATTGTTCACATAACATATTTAATCTGTTTCCTGAGAGATGTCCTAATCTATAATGCCAAAAGTTGGAGTTGGAGATGGTATTGGTAGCACTTTCATTAATGGAAGGTTGGTTTGGTGATAGAACCTTGGCTTCTCTGTTGACTTGCAAATGATAGAGACCTTGTTGAAGATTAGCCAAACCAATCATCCCCAACGTACGCTTGTCCTGGATAGTGCAAAAAAAAATCATGGAAGATAAGGATATATTTATGAGTCAGTATGAGTTTGGATATGGATAAAAGATTAAAATGAAAGTCCGGAACAAACAAAACATTGTGAATAATAAATTCTGGAGAAAAAATTACTATTCCAGATATATGGGCTATAACAATAGACTTATCAGGTAAACTTATTTGTATTGGTTTAATGTTAGAATAATTTGAAAAGCAATTTAAAGAAGATGCAACATGATCTGTGGCTCCCGAATCTATGATCCAGGGGACATTGTGAGTGGCGGAGGAGGTGTGGTGTGGGTTAGTGCAAAAAACAAAGGATATACCACTGGACTCAGGATTTGGAGCGTGGATGAGATTCACTCTATTGGGCTGAACGAGAGAATTAGGCCCTGTTACATCAGAAGCATTCTTTTGTTGTTGTGGTTGGAGCAAAGACATTAGGGTTTGATATTGGGCATGGGTCAAAGTGATGGGGCCTCCCTCCTTCTCTGAACCGTTGCCTCCTTCGGTGGGTTCGATCACAACAGCACTGTTAATGGAGGAAGAGCCAGAAGCATCGCGATTGAACTTCGGCCTCCCTGGGTATCGAGGATGACCAGGGGGATAACCATGTTTTCCCCAACATACGTCAATAGTGTGTCCAGGACGGTGACAATAGGAGCATTTCTTGTTGGAGGCTCCTTTGACAATGGGAGAAGGACCAGAGCCACGCCCTTTGCCGGAGAAAGAGTGATTTGCTGCATTCACAAAGGTGTTAGGTTCAGTAAGCGAAGGCGAAACGAGTTGTCGTTCCTGCTGGACAACCATGGAGAAGACACGGTTGATAGAGGGGAGAGGATCCATCAAAAGGATTTGTGAACGCACAACAGAGAAGCGTTCGTCCAAACCTTTGAGGAATCGAATTATGAAATCCTGTTGGTGGTAAGTTTTGGCAAAACACGAGCAAGAAGAAAAGGGCCTGTAGTTATCGAGTTCTTCCCAGAGGGTCTTCAGTGCAGTGAAGAACTCAGAGACAGAACGAGTTCCTTGAGAAAGACCATAAATTTCTTCCTGGAGCGCTGCGATTCTGAGAAGATCACCTTGCGAAAAACGTTCGCGAAGGTCATTCCAAATGTCTATGGCACATTCGAGGAAAATAACGCTTTGGGCAATGGAGGGAGTAATCGAGTTGAGTAACCAAGACATGACAAGGGTATTGCACCTTTCCCAAGCAGAATAAAGGGGTTCTTCAACCTTAGGGACGGGGATGGTGCCTAACAAGAAAGCCATCTTGTTTTTTGAGATTAAAGCCATTCTAATGGCACGAGACCAGGACTGATAGTTTGTGCCATCAAGGACAGGGGTTATGGAGACAGAGGAAGGTCCTTCACTAGGGTGGATGAAGAAGGGACTTGATGGGTTCATGGTGGGATCAGTGGCTTCATGACCACGATTTTCTGTTTTAGGACCTTCATTATCGGAGTTCTTTGGACTAGGAGGAGGAGTAGAAGACATTTCGAAGGAATAAGCAGAGCTCCAGGAGGGAGCTCTGATACCATAAAACGAAAGATGATAAAAAGGTGAAAGTGTTTGGGAATGATCAAATTATCTCAGTAATAGGTCATCCAATATTTATATACAATATTTCCTTCTATTCTAGAATACTAATAGCATAAAAGACAAAATAACAAAAGCAGAATGGACAAAAAGAAAAGGAGTGGTGCGGAGTGGTGCGACAGAGTGGTGCGGAGTGGTGCGGCAGAGTGGTGCGGAGATTGCAAGTTTGTTACAAAGAAATATAGTACAAGTTTGTTAGTAGAAACTTCGCATAGCTATACCACCACAACCTCAAGCATTACTGATTTGAAAAATAATGTTCTTCGTGATGGCAACTCGAGCTTTAGCATCTCATCTTTCATATTCTTAAAGGTCATTAAGGAATTTCAAATCAAAAACACTTAACACCATCTATAATTAGATTGCATATATGATATACCATAAGAAAGAAGAAAGTAAAGAAAACGATACTTGCATATAAAAGAGTAGGCAATCACTACCAAGAAGATTAAAATCTAAAATCCTAAACTAAAAACAATGATCCTAATTCTTAAATCTTACGAACCAAAACCATTTTTTTTCACTTGTACTCGAAATTGGGAACATGAGGTGCATTGACTCCAAAACCTCGCTTCCTCCGATACACGTAGGCTCATCCTTCTTCCCATCGTCAAACCACCCACAAAATCACAACAACAGAGAAGCGGTCCGACTCAGTAGCTTGTTGGGATGGAAGCTATCATTGACAATGATAGACATTTGTTATTGCATGCTAAGGAACTTGTTAAACATGATGTCGACACCCTCAATGATAGTGATAAGGATGTCATCGAATAATAAACTCTCGCTCAAAGTGTTTTGATATTTTATGTTTATTAAACTTTGAGTTAATTTGTAATTAAAAAGAATAAAAAGTGTAACTTGTAGGTCTCGTAGTTTTAGTGTATAAAATTACTTCCAATAAGTTAAAATGAGCTACGTGAAGTCCAACAAAATTTTAATAAGCTAAAATGATATTTGAGTAAGTTAAAATGATATTTTAATTAGTTAAAATAACTTAAAAGTGACATTATAGTGATTTTAATTTAATAAAAAATAGTTTTAATCAATTAATACAATGCTAGTTTCATTCCTTTCAAATATTTAAATGATTTTAAAGTAATAAAAAATTTAATAAATTAAAATATTTAAAACATTGTGAACTTCACTTTTTGAAATGTTTAAGTGATCTTAATTTTTTAAAACGGAAATTTCTTCTAATGAGATATTCTATCTTATGAATATAACAAGTTTACAATTATTTTAATTAAATAAAATACTTTTTAATCAATTATAATATATGTAAACATTCCGGTGATGACTCAAATCACCACTTGCATATGTTATTTCTATTAAAACTAACTAATACCAACAAATGAAAACTAACAACACTTAAAACAATAAAATTATCAACTCAAGACTTATTTGTAATACCTCATATTAGTGGAATTATTCTACTAATGTAAATTATTTCAAATTTAATATTAAAAAAAACGCAACATAATATATAACTTACGTATTATGATATTTCTCATAAGTTACATAATAAAGTTTTACACAAAATATAATATATATGTATTCTAAATTAGAATTTTTTTGTAAAACATTAAAAAATTATACATGCGGAGTCTCCTTCTACTTATACCACTCTTGATCTATCTTATTGTTAAGATCTCTCACTTGTACTTGTTATGAGAAAAGAGGATGAGAATTGTGTATCTTATTCAATGATAAGGAGAGAATACAATTTATATATATAAAAAATATAAAAACGGAATATAAATATAAAAATAAAATATAAATATATGATCATAAATGCACATATATGAACGGAAAATAAATTAAATCTAATATCCCTCTCAAGCTGTAGCATATATATCCTAAATGCTCAGCTTGGACAACAAAGATTAAAATTGTGTTGGATTCAATATGCTTTGTCCTCTCATGCATGGTTGGATTCTGTGCAATTTGTATAGCAGATTGATTGTCACAAAACAGAGAAATTGATTGTGGTAGAGGCTGTTTCAAATCATGGAGCAAATAATTGAATTTCTCTTGTTGTGGAAGCTAAGACTCTATATTCTGCTTCAGTTAATGATCTAGATATAGTACCTTGTTTCTTGGATTTCCAACTGATTAAGGATGCACCATAAAACACATTAAAACCAGTCACAGACCTTATAGTGTCAGAGCAAGCAGTCCAATCAAAATCACTAAAAGCCTTGAGAGCATGATCTGTGTTGGAGGGAAAGAATAATCCTTGTCCTGGATTGTTCTTGATATATCTCAGGATCCTTATTGTTGCTGCATAGTGATCTTTCAAAGGATTGGAAAGAAATTGACTGAGAGTACTAACAACAAAACATAAATTTGGTCTTGTGTTGGTTAGATATAGTAACCTGCTAAGAAGTCTTCTATAGGCATGCACATATGAATAGGGTTTCCCATTTGTCTTGGAAAATTTTGTGTCTGCTTGAATGAGAGTAGAATTTGGTTGACATCCCAACAATCCTGTATCTTTTAGTAACTCTAGAGCATATTTCCTTTGTGACAAAGTAATGCCCTGTTGAGATCTTGCAATTTCTAAGCTTGAACTTTGCATTCAATAGAGCCTTCACAGTTTTGATTTCCTGAATGTCATCACCTGCCAAGACTATATCATCTGCATAAACAAGTAAGATGGTGATATGAGCATAATCACTTTTGACAAAAAGTGAATAATCTGATTTTGATTATATGTAGCCCAAAGAAAGTAAAGTAGTTGTCAACTTGTAATTTCATTGTCTAGAGGCATGTTTGAGTCCATATAAAGACTTCAACAACTTGCAAACTTGTTGGTTTTTTTATTTTGTAGCCAAGAGGAAGAGACATGTATACTTCTTACAAAAACCTGCAGTAAGAACAATTATCTCCTGCAATCACCCCTTTGAGAACCCTCTCAAACTACAAAGAACTCCTTGTTCTTCTTCCTGGCCTCATGCATAGGGAACAACAACACAAAGTTTACTAATCTTCTTCTCCTAATCAAACATGAAGCACCTCAGTTGTGCAGAACGATCAGTCTCTTCAATACAATAATATGTTTCATAAGAATTCTTCAAGATCTTTTAATCTTTCACGTTCTTGATTCTTGGAGCTTCTAAGTAATTTGTAAGCTTTCTAAACTCAATAACAATCAGATATGAAAATGTTAGAATCAATTCTTTTTACAGAAAACAATCAATGCGTTAATATATAGTTTAAGTCAATCCTGACGCAATTAAATCGATTAGCCAACTTATGTAATCGGTTACATTAAACAGGTGTAACAAAATTACAACCAACTTGGCTCCTTAATTGAATACGCAATTAATACAATCGATTTCCAATAAATTCTTAGTCAAACATATTTAAAATATGACCGTTATAGTAGTTAGACAAACATAAATCAGTTTTCAAATCTTAACAAACTTAATTGAATACATAATCCATGTAATCGATTAAGCTTTAATACTTAATAGATTTTTGAAAACTTTTCTTCCCAAAATTCATCACAACACATTTGAAAAAAGATATTTGCAAACACACGAGTTTTAATCGATTTACCAACTAATGTAATCGATTCCAAACTGGTTGTTTTGTCACAGTTTAAAACTCAAGCTGTCTGATGACCTTAATTGATTATCACAACACTGTATTCGATTAAGTCATACAGATATGCTTTTGTACATGTGGTTTTTCTATTTCAAAAACATATATTGTGAATACACAGATATGATCACTTTACAAATACAGTAGTATGCATCAATCAACACAATATGTCAAATGTGACAATCACAATATGTGCATATTTCACAATAAGCACAAACACATAATACAGTACAAATACATATGTTTTTATTAACAATATGTTGTCATCATAAAAAACAAATCACAGGGGATGTGTTTAGCGAACATTGTGCTCTCCCTGTCAAAAGAAAACTTTTCATGAAAGATATATAAGAGGTTGTGTGAGATTGATGATGGTTTTATAAAATATATTTACAAGGTTTTTAAAAGGAATAATCAACTAGTAATATAAGAAGTAATAAAATATCAATAGTAAATCAATTTTGTATGAGTTCATCTTGACTTCACTTGATTAAGATTAATTTTTAAATAAATAACAAAGAATTTCACTAATAAAATTAATTTAAAATATTACTATTATTATTCCTAACATATACTATACAATGTTTTTATTAAATAAATACACAAAAATTATTTAGGTTGGTTTTTATTTAATAAATATATTAAAAAATACGATTAAACTATTTTTATTAAATTTTTTTATTTTAGAATAATCAAAATCTGTATTTATTGAAATAAAATTCACATATCATAACTAACATAAAAAATTTGATATTATGGTTATTATTTGTAATGAGATGTATTATTTTATTATTAATGATACTTGAGGTAACTATTATTACAATAATCATGTATTGATCTTATAAATAAAATTAATATTCTCTAAAAAAACTTATTTAATAATTATAAAAATTCAAATTTTCTTATTAAATTAATCATAAAAGAATATTTTGGATATGAATCTTTCTCTTCTAAACAAGAATGATTCAATTCCAATTATCAAGTTAAAGCCACCATTATATTTTCTAAAACTCTGTTAAGTTTAAGAATGAGTACACCTAACATGGAGTTGAAAATGTTGTATTCAAAGCTTTTGAATACTTTTCCACCAATAAAAACAACTAAGATGGAGTTGAAAATTAATGTGTTCCAACTGTACTGCTTATTTGGAGTCATCTCCGCCATTGGAGTCATCTCCACCATTCACGCCTCCCTCTTTAAGTTTATTCCTTGTAACAAGATCTAACTCCTCCTACAAAATATAAATAAAATAACAACAAAGCTTTCAATGATGTAGTGTTTTTGTTCAGAGACAGTAAAAACTACGTAGAAACTGAGATGGTTTCAATAGAAAGAAACAAATTGAAAGATTAAAAAAAAATATATATATATATATATATATATAGAAATTTTAAATTAAAAGAAAATTATTATAATTTTTTTATGAATTAAAGTTATATTTCAAAATTAAAATATATTAAAGTAAATTAAAGAATAAAATATCCAATTTAAATTTATTTTATTTTATTTAGTATTTAATTTTTTTACTAATTGACTTATTGTGTTTAAAAAATAACTACCAATATAATATTAATCATAACCAATTATATTAAAAAAATAATTAAGTTTTTAAACAAAATAATCCATTATCCATAAAAACATAATTAATTTTATACATAATGTATTATCATTTTAGTTTATATACTGCAAAAAAATGTTTAAAACGCATAGTTTCATTTTTATTATTTTCTTCGGTTTTCATTTTTCCATGCTTTTTTCCTCATGTTCTAATTAATTCAAATATTTTTTACTTTGCCTGTGATTGTGTAGTTAGTATTTATTTTATTATTTATTTAAAAACCATTTGTCATGATTCATAAAACTAATCTTCTAGTATTCCCTCATTAACAAGTTGTTTTCCCTATTTATAATTTTATGATGGCTCAATTTCTTATTTTATAAAACAAAAAACAAATAATAAACATTTCATGCATTCATAAAAATAAATAAATATATATATATATATATAATTTGGAAATATTTAAATTCTAGTAAAAATAAAAGTATAAACCATAAGAATTTTAAATAGTTCAATTTAGAAAATAAAATTAACTTAATTTACAAATTATTATTTTAATTTTAATTTGTAAGACTTGTTTGGTGAATGAAAGAACTGTTTTCCATTCCATTGTCTTTCAACCCCTTCCAATAAAATATAACTTACATCTTGAGATTGATAAATGAGTTTTGACCCTTGAAGTGTTCAAAATGATCCACCTATTATTAATATTATTTTTTCAATTAAATATTGATTGAATGCTTGAAATGATTAGTAAGCTATCATTATTTGATTTAGATTACTCAAAAGATTAGTTTGTGTTATATGTGACTTTATTGGATAGTTAAAACTTGAATTTCAATTGTTAAATATTTTAATCATGCAAAATGAATTCTCTCTCCCTCAAACCAATACCAAACTTTGTCTCTATCAAAGTAACTAATAGTCAAACCAACTCCTTTAGATCTTTTGCTTAATAGCTATTGGTTACTTCTATTTAATTTTTTCATGTTTTATTTCATAGTTGCTATCATGTATCCTCTCTATTCCATTGACATATTATTGGGCTGCTTTAGGAGTATATCTTCTATTTATAACTGTCATGTTTAATGAATTTAACCTAAATAGTAGTTACAACTCACAAACTAATCATATAGGTTATAGTAATAAGATACTCGATCATCTTAAATAATGTTATAAATTAGCACTAAATACAATTATATATTTCAAATAAAAAAATGTGTTACCAAAATACTAATAAAATATAAATTCCAAGCGTCTTGAAAGGTTGAAAGGTTGATAAAGAGATGTCATCTTTAATTAAAAAAAAAAACCTTTGGTTGATTTCATTATATATTATATATGATATAGTAATAATAATAATAATAATAATAATAATTATTATTATTATTATTATTAAGCAAGAAAAAGGGGGAAAAGGTAATTTTGAATAAGCAAAGGCAATAAACAATTGCCGCGTAATTAATCTTCATGACTATTCCGTTATTACCCTCCAAGCTCTCAAAACCATTCATTTCCCGTCTCTTTATATAACCCAGTCAAACCCGATTAAATAAACGAACATACTCTTCAATTTTCTTTCTCTCTCACTTCTCCCATTTTCCCAGAATTATTTTCCCGGAAAATTCCCAAAAATTTTCTAGGCAGCCAAAGGCTCCCACCATGACCAAATCCGCCTTCCTCGCTGCCTCCGTCGCCGCCGCCTCCGCCACTGCAGTTTCCCTCTCTTCCTCCACGAAGCTCTCTCTTCAGGTACTCGCCCTCAATCGCGAAATTTCCCTTCTTTAGTCGTGATTCTGTGTCAAACCACGGGATCTGACAATTTTCATGTGAAAATTATCCTTTTTTCGTTGAAATTGAAACGCGCGTTTCGGTTGTGCAGGACGGCGGGGCGCGGAGAGACCACGGCCAGCCATCGACTGCGGCGAGTGCGGCGTCGTTGGAGAAGTTCGCGCCGCGGTTCGACGGGTTGCGGTTCATCGAAACGCTTATTACTGCGCACAGATGAACGTGCGTTGCGGAAACGCGCTTTTGGGGTTTTCCCTTCAGCCTTTTTGATCTTGTGCTGTCTAGAAAACTAAGAAAACAAAACTCATGGGAAATGTTTGGATCTCACTTTTTAAATTTGTTTTGTTATTTAGAAAATGGGAGAGAGATTGTAATACTACGGAATTGTTACTGTTATTTGATACGATGCTTTCTAGTGAGTTTTTTCGACCCTTGTGTGAGTCGTGACTATTAATTTCTATGTAATTTATGAGGGAAATATTATAAAAAATGATTAATTAATTTATTAATTCTTTTTTTATATTGTTTATTATCATTTATGTATATATTTCTTAAATTTAATTTCCGTGTTTTGTTGCAATTGTTACTTGTTCGATTTGGTTAAAAGATGTCGGAGGCGTGTCCGACTCAGTTTGTGAAGACGGAATGGTTTGAGTGGGAAGGGGCCACATGTAGTATATTCGGTGCATCGTTGTTTGAACTATGCATGGAGAGAATTAAAAACACCTTTTTTTTACTAACATTTTTAAATAATTTGCATATTCTTATGTTAGGTGGAAAAAGAATTTAAAACAAAAATAATAATATTGAAAAGCATTTAAAAAAAGCTTTGTTTCAGAAAATATTAATGTAAATGACCTCTTATGGAATTTTAATTAATATAAATGAAACCACTAGACAATTATGAATAAAACTATGAACGTGTCTCTTTATGCTTGTTTTTTATGTATAACTTTTAGCCTCGAGTTAAGAGAGCTTAACATTTAAAATTAATTGATTTTGATATTTTAGAAGGCAAAATGTATTAAAAGCATCATTTTTTTTCTTTAAATCGTTACATTCTCTTTTATACTTTCTTCAAACAATAAGGCTATTTAAGTAATCCTAGATTTATTTGATAAGTAAAGAAAGTTTGCAAAGGGAAATTAAAATCACGAAAAACGAAGTGATAAAATACGTGATAAACTTTTTTATCATAAACTAAGAAAATTTGCAAAAAAAAAAGGATATAAAATAATAATAAACACTCCTTTTACTAAATCTTATATATTAATTAAATGTATGCAGTAATAAAATATTTTTAACGTAATCAGTTATAAACTTTATATAATCGATTATGTTAATAAAATTTTAATAGGTTCAATAATTATATTAGTGATATATGTTTTTATGTTATATACAATAATTAATTAAAAGAAAAAAGTAAAATAATATCTATTTCTTTTTATTTTCTTCAATATAAACAATTTTATTTTTTTCTCTCCTATCTTTTCTTCCCTTTCCTTTTTCATCTTTCAATTAATCTAAACAAAACATTAAGAATCATAACATATAATACAAATGTAGTATATCTAAATCTAAATATTAATTCAATTAATTAAGTTAATCAAACATGCATATTATGGTTGAAATTTAAATTAAATTTGAATAAAATGAAATTATAACTAAATATTAAATAAATTTCAATGTACTAAGACATTCCTTTAATCTTTTAATTGGATAACTATTATTATATTATTAATATTTTAGGAAATTCACATAAAAAATTCAATATTTGATTAATTTATATAAAAATTATGATATCATATTTAATAAAATACAATGAATTCATAATTTTTTAAATATTTATTTAACTTTAATAAATATGAATTTAAATTCACATTTTGATTCTCAAAATTTATCTTTACTTCTTATTTTTGTTATTTTTCTTCTTTGAAGTCTTAGATTAACTAGTAAAATGATGCATTTTTTTTTATAATTTCAACATTTCATGTATTTTTGATTCGGAATACTTTTTCATTTATATTGAACTTGCTAGTTAATAAGTGATCCACATAGATATAGTCAGTATTTTCCAAATCACATTAAATTATTGTATATTTTTTTTTCTCCCTTAATTGTTTTTTCTTTGTTTCTAACTTATCTTACTTGTTAATTCAATAATTTGTTCATTCTGAGAACACAAAAATTTATCACCACTTCCTTTTATAACCATCATGTTTTAAGTTATTAATATATAATTAAAAAATAGTTAATAAATGTAAGATAGACTTAAATATTTTTTCTATTTTTATTTTTGTCCAGTTATTTAATATAGGATTCATTCTTTGTAATGTGATTCTTATTTTAGTAAATTATATTCAATTTGATCCTTTATGGTTATGACATCTAATTGTTAACGGAAAAATCAATACCCACCTCTTGAACATGATCACTACCATGAAGTTAACTTTTTTAGTTTTCTATCGTGAGGATAAAGGGTAGGAAACAGTCTAATCCTAATTAAGATAGAATAATTCTCACAAACTTGGATGAAGTTAAACAAGCTCGTACAATTATTAGTAGTAGATAACCCTAATGCATCGTGTTGAACAAAACTTTAATATATAGATATGATTTGTTTTCATTGGATACGCCAACTATTTTGATTACAGCTTGATCTTAATCATCCAATGCACTATGGTTTGTTCCCCCCAAAAGACATGATGCGTAAAGAAAGCCCGCAAGAAAATTGATATTTCCAAACAAAACTCGTCATCAACTTTTTATGAGATTGAAATGTTATACCATGATTTGAAAATTTTCCCCTTTATGGTGAGGAAATTTCCTAAAGCCCTTCCACACTTTTTTCTGTTTACATTAATCTCCTTTAGTCATGGATGCTTTAGGTGCTATTTTTGTCCATTAGCATAAAGCAATTCACCAAATGAAACGAGTGTTGGAAGGGAATGGGATATTGCTTCCTAGTCCCGGAAAAGATGATGTGTGATGAATGCTTTTGCATAAAGGTTGGGATCATGCACAAAAATGTCATGGTAGGTTTGAAACATCCTTAAAGATTCTTACGAACATGTTGGTTAGGGTTTGGACTAGTTCAAGAATGAGAACTGTTCGACAAAAGTCCTTCAACTGCCAACTTAATCTTCATGCAAACTAATGGCCACGATAATCTAGTGACATAGTAATGGTGTGGATGGCTCAGTGACTTCTTGTCCAGAAGCTACTAAGCTCCATTGGGTATTGATTATTGTTGATGTGAAATTCTATTAGGTATGGAAAAATTGAAGTTGATATTTCAAGATTATTTTTATTATCGTTTTAGGAGAAGGATAAGCATCAAGAGTAAAAGTATAGGTATGATTGATTTGAGTGATATAAGTTTGATAAAAGTTTTGAAATAATAATTTTTATTAAAAATAAGTTTAGAAGTGACACTTTTTTTTTAGAGTTTCTAAGTGGCAATTTCACCTATGAAGCAATCAATGTCAATCATTATTTTGATATCCACTAGTAAAAAAAAGTGGCTTCTGACGCGTCATATACGCTTCGGTTATGCAAAAACCGAAGCGTGCAAAGCTATATACCTCGGTTACACCTTGATCCGAGGCGGAATTGTGATATTGTCTTGGTTAGTGTCGTAACCGGAATCGCGACGGGACGACGATCCAAAAAAAAGAACGAGTTTTGAAAAAGAGATTTGGAGTCGCCACCATAGTTTATTCTGGAAAACTACGGAAAAACCATAAAACGATAAGACACGGTCCACGAAAACCAGATTCTGGGTTCGGGAGTCGGTTACGTGTAGGGAAGGTATTAGCACCCTACAACGCCTGCCCTAAGGCAGTACTTTTAATTAAATACGCGAATGTGGTATGGTTTTCAAAATGTTTAATTATCCCCTAAAATAAAACTCTAAAGAAACAAAATATATTTTTTTGTTTTTTGGGCCCGACAAGGATTGACCTTGCTCCTACATATTCTCATTCAAAATGAGAAATCAGGGTTACGTAGTTCTTTTGGAAACTGCTTGAAAATTTTGTTTGATGAATTGTTTGAGAAATTTGTTTGAGAAATTGATTATGGATAAATTTGGATTTTTGGGGAAGTGAACCTGACAAGGACCAGCCTTGCTCCTACGTATCTCCACTCTTGATGGAGAATCAAGGATCACGTAGTTCTGGATGAAAGGTTGATTGTTGTTTGAAGATGTGAATGTTTTATATTTTGGTATTTTCATGTGAGAAGGAGAAAAGTTTTTAGCACAAGGACGATGCGAACGATCACACATGTGCCTAAACCTTAAAAATATATTTTTGTATTTTTTTATAAAAGAGAAAAGGTTTTTTAGCACAAGGACGATGCGAGCGATCACACATGTGCTTAACCTTTAAAATGTTTTTTAGTATTTTTTATAAGAGAAAAGGTTTTAGCACAAGGACGATGCGAACGATCACACATGTGCTTAACCTTTAAAATATTTTTTAGTATTTTTTATGAAAGAAAGAGAAAAGGTTTTTAGCACAAGGACGATGCGAGCGATCACACATGTGCTTAACCTTTAAAATATTTTTTGGTATTTTTTATAAAAGAAAGAGAAAAGGTTTTTAGCACAAGGACGATGCGTGCGATCACACATGTGCCTAAACCTTCAAAATATTTTTATTATTTTTTTATAAAAGAAAGAGAAAAGGTTTTTAGCACAAGGACGATGCATGCGATCACACATGTGCCTAAACCTTCAAAATATTTTTATTATTTTTTAGAAGAGAAGAAGAAGGTTTTAGCACAAGGACGATGCGTGCGATCACACATGTGCCCAAACCTTTAAAACATATTTTTGTAATTTTTATTTAAGAAAAAAAGAAAAGGTTTTTAGCACAAGGACGACGCGAGCGGTCACACGTGTGCTTAACCTTTAAAACATATTTTTGTAATTTATATATATATATATATATATATATATATATATATATATATATATATATATATATATATATCTATTTTCTTCTTTTTTTTCATGTTTAAACTATAGCATATAAGCCCAATAAATAAAAATAAAAATAAAACACAAGATATAGGGGTGCGGGTTATCATACAAGGGGTTACATATAGTAAAAACTAATAACCAAACAAATAATAATAAAAATAAAGAAACAAAAGCATAAAAATAAAGCAAGAGAACAACCCAACAAGAATAGGGGTGCAGAGATAAGAACCAGAGGTGCAGAGTAAAGTTGAGGCTCCTTTGGTTTGGGTCCAAGCCCTTTTTCTCCAACTTTGCATCTGCCAGGGGTGTAAGGATGAAATTTGGAGGTGCCATTGAGTATTTGCTTGTCAGGCCCAATTCCCTTTTTTTTAATTTTTGTTTGCAGAAACGGATGGGCTTAAGCCCAAACTAAGTAGGGGTGCGAAATGGAAAAAGGGGTGCAGGAAAAAGTTTTCCTCTTTTGTAAATGCACTAGGCCAAAAACCCAAGCTGAAAGGGGGTGTGGAAGTGAGAAACAGGGGCTGCGGGAGAAAAGGTTTTCAATTATTCTTGGGCTTGGCCTGACACTGGCCCGAGGATGTGTGGAGGTGCGCGGGTGAAGAATGGAGGTTGCGCAAAGGGGGCTGGGTCAGCAACAGGCCCAAGGCCTTTTCATTCTCCAGCAGGGAACCTTAGGGGTTCCCCCATTCTCTGCGCCACTGCTCTCAAATGAGACCTAGGGTCTCTTTCTCTCTAAGCGAGGAAAATCCGAGGCGCTCACCTCCGCCCGGACGGCCACCGCACCACTGCTTCTTCGAACCAGCCGCCGCCTGAACAGCCACCGCGGGAGGACCCTCTACCGGTCTCGGCGTCGACAGCGACCTCAGGCGCCACCGGAAGCATGGCCGACCGCGGCGCCACTGCCTTCTCTCTCGTTTCCCTTCGAAAATGGTAACCTAGGGAGGGGTTCGCCTCCGCTCGTCACCGGAGCCACCGTCAGCCATGGCGCTGGGTTCCCCTTTTCCTCTTCTGCTCGCGCGCGTATAGCTGCTCCCGTCAAACCGGCTACCGCGAAGAGGCTCTTTGCCTGGTCCTTGCTCTACCTGAGGTGCTGCCGGCGATGCAGGTCGCCACCGCGGTCTTAGCCAGCCGCCGTATGCCATTGTCCAAAGCATTGCGAGTACACTACTCACCGCCGAAGTCGTCGCCGACCACAGCTCGAAGCCTTTCTTTCCTTCTCTGTTTCTCTTCTCCCTCTACGCACTACTACCTTAATCTAGTGTTCTACAACGTGATGGTGAGCCTGATGGTGGGTGAGTGTGCCTCTTCTTAGATTGGACAAGAATGAATGGAAGTGGAGGTTGGTGTTGCGTGGTCGAAGGTGATGGTGAACGGCACAGTGGCCAATTCCCGCTTTGGTTCAGTGAAGGTACAGTATGGGCTTGTGTGTGGGTGCTGGAAATTGGTCATTGTTTTTGGCTGTGGCTTTGTGCAATGCAGGTTGAGGATGATGGTGTTATGCGTGAGTTGGGATGGAGGTTCCAATGGGTGAATGAAGTGGTTTTGGTGAAGATGATACTGGCTCTATTTTTTTTTTTTTTTGTGATTGTTCTTTGTGAGTATCCTGTTTACTGTTTCAATTTCAATGTTGATGGTTGGAAATGGGCAGAGGCGTGAAAGCCTATTTTTGATCGAATCTTGAGCAGATGGACATGCTTGGAGGAGAGAAATGGAACAAAAGAAGCGGATAGGAGTGGGTCTGGGGAGGATGATGATGATCGATAACAGTGAACATAAACCAATATCCACAACACTAAGAACGCACTCAACGACAGTCATACGCAAGCCTAGCAACTTCAACAGAGATATGTGCAAGAGCAAGCAAACAACTCACTAAAACAACATTACTTACCTCTCGAAGATCCGCTCTCTATGGTCAACCTTACATCTCCAATGAATCCCCTTCTCCCTTGAGTGGCTGACTTCTCCCTTCTTTTGCTGTGAATAATGTCTCTTGTTCTTCTTTGCAGGTGCCAATGGTGAAGGTTTGAGAGACAGTGTGTGAAATCCTTCTCTTCCTTTCTCTCCAAAACTAGAAAAATAAAACCTTCCCCCCTCTCTCTCTCTGTGTTTTTGTGCAATTCTCTGTGCCAAATTACTTGTACTGATTTTGTACGCACCCAAATCGCGTCTGCCACCCTACTCTCCTCCAAAACGTCTCTGCCACCACCTTGGCTCTCTGTAGAAACAGTTTCTGCCCCCTCTTCCCCAACACACGCACACCTTTTTTCTTTTTTTTTAGTTATATTAATTACATTAAAATAAAATAAAATATAAAGAGGTAAAACAAAACAAAAAAAAGACAAAAACAAAAATAAAAAGGAAATAATAAATAGAGGGGAGAATAAAATAAAATCAGATAACTTATATAAATAAAGATAGAATAAAAACAAAATAATAATAGATAAAAAAAAAAAGATAAAAACGAAAAAAAAATAAAAAAATAAAAAAAAATAAAAAATAAAAAATAAAAAAATAAAAATAAAAATAAAAACAACAATATAAATAAAAATAAATAAATAATGAAACCTAAGAGAATAGACTACAGTAAAAATCCAAAAATGATCCGGACGAAATTGGGTGTTGACAGTTAGTAAAAGACCAGAGACCTATACCTCTACACATAACACTGCAAATCAGACCTTTCTGTCTGACAACTTTTTGAAAAGCTCTATTGCCTTGGTTTGTTAGGCAACCGATGCCTATACACCTACGCTTGTCAGGTTTTTCCCTGAAAGTCCTCTACAAGTTAGGCTTTTCGCCTGAAGAACCTAAGGCATCAGTTCTTCAAGGAACTGAGGTCATTGAGTGGCACTTTATACCTTGGGTTCTGCTTTTAACTGGTGCCATATGGTTGTATTACCTCGGGTTTCGTTAGTAACCGAGGTAGTAGCTCCATTCATCTTCTGAAAATCCTACACACGTTTCATTTCCGCCCAACAGCTTCTTCTTCCTCTCGTGCTCTCTCATTCCTCTATGTAGCTTCTTCTTCCTCGTGCTCTCTCATTCTTCATTTGCGTCCATGACTGCCACTCCTTGGCTCCTCGCGCCGCCCCCTATGCTGCGAATGGTCTCGCCTACATCCTTGTTGCCCATGGTTCCACATCCACCGCACTTGTGTCACCCTTCCCCCTCCTCCTCCTCCTCCTCCACCACCACCACCACAACCACCTTCTTTCTCCTCCACCACCTCACCCGAGTACATCTAAAACACCGCCAATCTCTAACCGCTTCTCGTTTGCCACGCTCGCTTCGTCTCGTCCGAAACTTCGAACACCCAACTCTCCACTACCATCCACCTCTAACGCAGATCTCGAGGCCAAGAAGAGCCGGAACGAGTTGAAGCGAGAAGCCAAGCGCGCTGTCAAGTGAGGGATGGACTTGGCTTCCTTCTCTACTCCATAAATCAAACGCATCCTTAGGTTTTCGGTCACTCTTTTCATTTCACGTTATACCCTCTTCCTTTTCCTCAATGCCCACTTCGCAAAGTTCTCACCTTTGCTCAAAACCTATGTGCTTTATGTTGGGTTGATGCGGGGTCGCTTCCTTGGACCAAGTTGTACATCTCGAAGAGCGCGTTCGAGAAGGTTCACCTGTTGCAGGCGATTGAGGTGGCGATGAAGAGGTTCTTCTACGCGTACAAATAAGTTCTGACGGTGGTGATGGGAAGCTCGGAGGCTAACGACAACCAAGTTGGGCTGAGTTGGGGATGGGGATGGGGATGGGGATTTTGGGACTGTTATGGATGATGTTGACAATGAGGTGATGGGGTTGGGTTTGAGTATGAGGCGGAGGAATGGGAGGTGAATTACAATGGGAGTGGTCGGGAGAGGGAAGATACGGCGGGGAAAGGCTGGCGCAAAAGAAAAGAACACTCTATTGCCTCGGTTCAGGTCCCAACTGAGGCAGTAGACTCAACAATACTACCTCCATTCACAACCGAGGCAAAAAGAGGTAGACTTTTTGTCTCGCTTGTATATGCCTCGGTTCAGGAACCGTTGTCTATGGCCAAAATAACCGATGTCGTTTCCCTTAACTACACTAGTGATCATCTTATATTTTAAATTTTAAATATTTACTTGTCATTTTAACATTCAATAATAAAATGGTTAGACACATTATCAATGTAGCAAAGAATTTTTATTTTCTCAATCTACGTTGTGTAGTAAAATTTTGTTAAGTTATAACGAAAATCATAATGTTATTAGCAAAATTAATTTATGATGTAAGAGAATTTTGTAACAAAATAAAAGAAATGATATTGATATTTGAAGTTGCATTTAATTTATGTTACATTCCGTTACATATAATTAAATGTGAAAGTAGAATTGATATGAATCATGACTTTTGAAAAACATAATTCTGATATTCGTATGTTTAAAGATAAAACATGATCATATTTAAATTAATTTTTTTAAAAATTTAGGATAGTAAAATGGTTAATCCGACTTACTTTAACTAAATTTGTTATTGATTTAGGAAATAAAAGTAAGATAAGTTGATCAACAAAGCGAAGTGAGAACTTTGGCACTTCTTATTAGAAGATTGTGTTATTTTGCTTTTAAAAAAAACTAAATAAATTTTTAAGCTTGTGTTTTGATAAGTCTTAATATTATATATTTTGATATTAAATTTGGTTTTTATTTAGCATTTATTGTTTATTTAAGCTATTTTTCAATATATTTTTTATAAACTTATTTTTAACTTTATTATTATTATTTTATTTTTTATCTTTAGTTTTAGGTTGAGAAGACAAATTTCAATTTAAATAAAAATTAAAGCGTTTGAGTTAGACAAACCAAGAGTCTGGGTGATAACTAGACACTTACTCAAATGAATATGTTATTCTCTTTAATTTAGTTTTGTTAAGTTGATAAAAGTAATAATCTTGCAAAGTCACATATCACCTAAGATAAGGAATGAAGTACGTAATAATAACTATATAATGAACTCTAATTTCAGGTTTTAGATGCCCCCAAGTTAAAGACACTTTAAATTTGTATTTGTTTTTCTTATACTTTTGTTATTGTTTTTGATTGACAAATGTTAATTCTTAATACTTTATTAGTAGGTAGAGTTAAACCTATAACCTCTCTCGTCCTCCCTTCCAAACCCTTAAAATCAACCTTATAACTTTCAAATGTTAGTGGATGAGTTGAACCCACAACCTCTCACACCCTTATTTCCATTTTAACTACTAAGTCACCTTATAATTCCTTTCTTATAGTCTTGTAGTAGAGTATTGTGAGGTTTGAGTTAAATTATTGCTTTGAAAAGTGTGAGTGTACTTGGGATCAAAGGACATGACACAGTTGTCTATATATTGTAAAATTTTTCACAATGTTATTACTTGCTTGTCATTTAACAACGATCGTGATTTTTCTTCAGTTTTGGATATTCTATGTTATATTCTTGTGTTGATTGTGTTTATCTTATTTATCTATTGGTAGGGTGATTCTTGAGGGTAAAGACAATGATATTGTTCATGATGACACATTTTTTCCCATTTGAGTAGTATAAGAGCTTATGATTCGATAGGATATTCTTAGTATGTTCTGTAGTTATAATTTTGTACGATCTTCCACACCAGAAAAGATCAATTCCTTGTTGTTGATGAATTATCCTTGGTTGCTGAAGTGGCAATATTATTTGCAAGTGATGATTTAGAAAAATTTGATGGAACGATCATTATAGGTGGAAATTTGGGGCTTGTGGTGACTTGCGTGGTGTCTAGTGGTGGCTGTGTGATGAAGATGTTGCTGGCTGTGAGTGCTAGATATGTTGGAAGAAGATTAAGGTGGAAAAAGAAGGATATTGTGATTAATTTATTACAATTTGCTGATTATACTTTATTTCTGTTTATTTCTATGTGATGCGAACAAAGAAAATTTAACAACCATAAAGACTATAATAAGATGCTTTGAGTTGTCAGGACTAAAGGTAAATAATTACCACAAAACAAGGATTGAAAGGATGGGGACTGGGAAGGAAACTATATAAAACTTCTATAGGTTTCTAATTGTAGCCAAATGAAGAGAAGTTAATCATGATGATGAGTATTTTTCAAATCAAGATTTGAGCAAAGAAAACATGCTTAAGTGAACCCTTTGACGCTTAAATGAAAGACACATGACATGAGAAAATAAATAAAAAACATTATAGTTGCGTGGTCAATTTCATCATCGTTCTTAACCTAGGAGACACTTTGTGAGTAGGTTACAAAAGTAAAAATCAACTCAAAATATTATAAGTTGAGGGTAAGATATCATATAAAAATATATTATCCTTATACTACTTGACAGTTACGACTAAAGTCGACAGATAAAAGCTCACAAACTACTTCCCTAACTTGCAATCTCCGAAAATGGACTAAACAATATATGTAAAATAAACCTAGTACAAAGTTGCGCTAATATATTACAATCTTGTTATTTATTTAACTTTTATGATAAAAGTAACTCTTTGCATGTGGTATTATAGATGCATTGATAAAATTTTAAAGAGATAAAAAGTTGGAAGATCCATATATGACGTTAAGGATGTGATCAAACTTAATTGATGAAATAAACTTGATGTTATTGTTATGTTTTGGAACCATTTTGTATTTGATTATGCAATTTAATGCTTAATTTACTTTTCATTTAAGTTTAATATATTTATTTTAATTTATTTTAGTTTAAGGAGTGCTTTACACGGTAACATTGAGTTTGATTATCTCATTTTTAATTTTAAGGATAAATTATTCCCTATTCCCATCTCATAGATAATGATAATGAGACTTTTATTCTATTCTCATTCATCAGAAAAATAATATATATGTTATCTCTTTACTATTTCAAATACTAATTAAATAATTTTTATAAAAAAAATCATATTGTCAAATATTAATCTAAAAACAATAGACTTTTTTTTTGTCTAATATCAAATATAAAATGAATAATACTGATAAAAATAAAATAAATTAAAAATTACAATTGTACATATAATACAAATATAATTAATTATATTTATACTATTATAGAAAATATTAAAAGTAGAAAAATGTACCTTAAAATAATTAAAAAAAATTAAAAACTAAAAAATTTGCATATAAAATTTTTAAATGATTTAATAAAATAAAAACGTTTTAATAATTTAAAATAAAAATGAATATAAATATGAAGACAAATATATATAATATATAGATATATTATTCACATATTTAATTTAAAAAATTAAATATTAATTATATTCATCATGTTCAATTAATAAAATAAGTTTCTATTAAAATAAAAATAAATAAATTGGTTGGTTAGTTTGTGGTTGCCTTTCGTATCGATGACGGAGCCTTCACGGGTACTTATCTTTTTCTTCCTATTAATTAGTGCTCAGTTGTTTATTTATTTTTAACCGGTCTTCATCTAATTAAATATTCTTCTTGCATCTTCGTTCAATCATAGCGACAAATTTAATACGATGTTTAAGTTAGACTATGAGCATGCATGAGAGTGAAATATTTGAGACCACTAATTTTCCAAGTGCTAACCCCACTCCTTTCAATTTCATTTCTTTTATGTTCATGTCTCCTGTTCATCATGCATCAGCAACTCAAATTTTATTCATTTATGTGAGAATCAATTTTATTTAATTTAGATGGAAATTTCACTAATTTTCTTTAATTTTAATACTTGATGTCCACAAAAGAAAATGTATTAAATATTTTGTATTCACTATGTATAAGACTAACTTATAATATATTATAACTAAAGACAATCTTCATCTTAGTGAATTAGTTTATTGAAGTTAAGTTAGATGGAAGATTCCCTGCCTTAGTACAAGGTTGTGTTAGTACAAGGCTGAGAAAGAAGTTAATAAGAAGATGAGGAAAAAAGCAATAGAGATGAGTGAGATAAAATGAGGAGGAGGAAGATGAATGGTGTGAGAAGTTGAAGATTGATTGGCTGGTTTGACATTAGAGCAGTCAAGACCAAGCTCTCCTCCTTTGCACTCATTGGCAAAGAGACCAGGAGGGTATTTGCCATAGATGTTTATGTAGCTAAACATAACTTCTGCACAATTAGTTGACAAATCATTGATGTCACCAGCAAAAGGGCAAGCAAATTGCTTGAAAGCATCACAACACACCTTCGGTGGATACTGGGGTCCCTTGCATTGGCTTGTCAGCACTGTATAGTTTTGGTTCTCAAAGTCAACTTTACAAGCTGCACACAACTTTTCACTTATCAGTTCAGCCATCACAACTTCTCAAAAAATTATTAAGTTAAAGACTACACATTCAAAAGCAAAAGAAAAATGAGAGATACTAATATCTTATTCTCTAATTTTTGAGAGAATGTTTGATGAGGTCTCCATTTCAAGATTAAAATTCCAAAGATGTTTATATCTCTAAATGACATGTCTTGGCTAATGAACTGTAAGATTAAACGATTTTCGTTTGTTTTTGTTTTAAAAAAGTACTATAGAAAGCAAAAAAGATATTAGTTCAAAAGGAAAAAACACGCTTTACCATTATTCAAATCCAACGTTGGAAACTAGTAAAGATGATCATAAAAGTTTGAGTGGCTAATGGGTTCACATTACACCAGTTTTTATATTCTGATAAAGACATTTTCATTAGTGGCTAAGCATTACTACGGCATATGTGAGTCATATCTCCACTAAAACTTTCCTATTTCTTAGAGATCGATGAAAAAAATAAATGACACCCTTCAAATCTAAGCTATAAACAAGTTTTTTTTTCAAAAAATATAAAAATAGTGATATTTGTTGTCATTATTTTATTGGTAAATTTGCAGTTTAGTATTGGAAATGTATCCAAACATAACTTTAATAAAACGTTTTATACAATAACGTATGAGAATAAACATAAATAATTCAAAGGACTGTGTCTTAAAAATCAATCTCTTATGTTTTTTTTTTCCTCACATGTCACCTTTCAACCTTCGCATAACCCATTTGTCTTCTAGAAAGGGATCATTTTTAAGAATTAACCTGATTTCAAGAGCTTCTTCAAACATTAAACATGATTTTCACATTTTTGAATTCAAAGATGTACGGCATGTTAGTGTTCCCATTTGAAAATCTTTAAGAACAAAAACAACATAGCCAAATTCTTCCAACATAGTTTTACGTTTGAATTTGAGTTCATAGTTTCCAATAGTAATCTAGAAGAGCATCACAAAAATGTCACCTTTCTTAGCCTGTAGGAGGGCACGACCAGTGGATGCCTCAGTCTCAAATATATGATCTGTGTCGAACAAAAAATTCAATCACCCATGATCAAAATTTGAGAGATGAATAAAAAAGGTTGGAACTTTGAAGAAAAATAATGTACCAGAAATGAATGGAGCAGCAGAGGCAGATGTGGCTAGGAGGAAACAATAGAGAATGGAAGAGAAGAAGGCATTGGAACCCATTTTCTCTTTCACTCTCTTTCACCCTTTTGATTTAAAATTTTTACTTTTTCCTTTGAAGGGTGTGTTTCTTTTGTTGTCTGGTTTTGGTGAGATGAAGAACAGACACTATTGCAGGAATTGTGGTAGAAATCAAAGGTGTTGTCAAGCTGGCAAAGTTCCAATGGCTCTCCGCAACTTCTCTTGTCTTTGGTAGTTTTTGGTAGTTTTATAAGATCTTCTTTCCCTTTATTTTTTTTAAATTAAAATTGTAAACGAGGAAGGTGAGGGAATTATCTCTAGATAGTTTTTTTCTTTACATTGAAAACTTTTTTTGTCATAAAATTCTTTTAATAGTCAAATATTAATCTATTTGTGGTATTGGGTTGTTACAAACATGAGTTCTTTGTTATGAGATACTTAACTAAATGATTTGTTTTTTTTTTATATAAATGATATTTAAATTTAGATTATAGGTTAGGTTTGTAGTATTTTGTTCAATTTTGGTTGAAATTTTTTAAATAAGTTTATAGTTACATTTTTTTAATTAAGTTATATTTCTTTTAAAAAACGATTGAATTACTTTGTAATTTTTTAATTATATTTTTTAATTTTTAATACTTTTTAAAAATGTTTTTTTATGTATAAGGTCTATAACATGTAATGTTGCATAAGAATGTATATATGTTAGAATCAGATGTCAACGTAATTTTTAAATATAATTGTTTTGTATCTAATTTAGTTTATATATATATATATATATATATATATCTTTTTTATTCAACTAATTATCGGGTATGTTTAAGCACAAATATTTCTTTTTTACGTTTTTATATTATATTATTAAATTAAAAATATTTAAATTATATTTATTACATTATAAATAAATTGTTTTTATAATTTATTTTACATATGATTGTTATTTTAATTTTTTTAATTGACATGTATATAATATGTGAAATAGTTTAAAAAATATGTAAATAGGAATATTAATTGTACAATTAATATAAAAACATGTATATATTAATTGAACAATTTTATATACATAGGAATAATTAATTAATGTAAACTTTTATATATCGTATTATTAACCGTATATTAATGTATATAATTTATATATTAACGTACATAAATAGTGTATACTAATTGTATGTTAATAACAAGAATAGTGTTTATTCATATATTAATTATACAATTAATTGCACATTAAAATTTATATGTTTAATTAATATTATTAATATATAAATTTTATATTGAAATTATTAATTTGTACATTTATTTGTGAACAACTAATCATAGGTATAATTTTATAAAATTTATTGTACAATTTAAAAAGATAATTATTGTAAAAACCTAGAAAAATAGAGTATTAGAGTTGATAGGTGTTTTAAAATAATAAGACTGAGTATTTTAGTGTTAAAATAATTCAATAATATAAATAAAATTTCATAAATTCGTTTGATTATCTAAAACACTTGTCATCTCTCCAACTCTTTCTCTTAGTTCCTTTTCCCTCTCTCTAACATTTCTAATTCTTGAATCATTTGTTTGATGATCAGAAAGTGTCTAAGCAATCACGATGGTGAATCCTTCATTCTCTATTGATCAGATTTCATTCTAGAGTAAGTAAGTTTTTGCGCATTTTCTTAAATTCGTAGTTCAAGACACATGCGACTAGAAGTTTTCTTGCATGTGTCATTCGCTGATCGTTTCTAGTTTCTTATTGATCAGAGGTCCTAAGAACTCACTTTGATCACAATTCTATGGTTTGTAGGAGTATATATAGTTCCTTGAGCTTGAAGTAAGGGTCGTGAGCGGATAATGCTTGATAGCATCCCTACTAAGGTAAGGGAAGCTAATGCTTAGGCTTAAAGTTTGAAATTCAATTTTTATTGAGTGTTACTACGAGGATATGATGGTTTAATTGTATTGGGGATGATTGTTTTAATGACAATTGTGTTTTGATGAATATAATTAGTTGTATGTTGCTTGATGCCTTGTATGAATCTATGTCGAATTGGAATAATCTTGTGAATGTTGTGGTTATGAAATTGATGATGTTATTTTGGTTGGAATGTTGAGAAGAAATGAGTTAGTAAGAATTATATAGGTTAATTTTTAATCAACAATGGAGGTTTTGATAGGTGAGTTTTAAAAGTAGTTGTCTAAAGGGAGAAATGGTGATTTATGACATGTTGTATGGTATTTTTTAAACTTGTATGGGTAATGAGTTAGTTAATATATGGTCTAGAATAAAGTGGTATCAAATTTATGTTTTGAATGGTTTTAGTTGAGTTAAATAGTCTATATAGTTGTGTAGGGTTGAACCATAAGTGGTAAGAATAATTGTATAACAAGAGTGGATAAACTCGGACTAATTGTGTTGTTGACTAGGTGAATCAAGTGGTGCTAATACTCATTGTAAACCTAAAGAAGCAAAACTTGTTTAATCTTCTTCAAGATTAATGGAACCCCTTAAGAGTTCTTAAGGGAGAACTAAACGTAGCTTAGGTTGAGTGAACTAGTATAAATTTTGTGATGTATTGATTTGCTCTTTGAACGCTTTATATATGCACCCTTTATAAAAACCAGTGTCTGAACATCTTATTTAAATAATATCTTTTGCGAATTCATTAAACGTTGATTTGCGAAAAAGTTTTAAAACATTATTCAACCCCTACTCCCTTTCTAGTGTTTTCCTATGATTTCACCGGGTCGGTGCTATCATAAAACCATTGATGGGTAAGAGCCTTCCACTGCTTAGGAGGAGAGTATCAATGATGCCATCTATAAAAGGAATTCGACGATGTATTGATTTGCTCTTTGAACGCTTTATATATGCACCCTTTATAAAAACCAGTGTCTGAACATCTTATTTAAATAATATCTTTTGCGAATTCATTAAACGTTGATTTGCGAAAAAGTTTTAAAACATTATTCAACCCCTACTCCCTTTCTAGTGTTTTCCTATGATTTCACCAGGTCGGTGCTATCATAAAACCATTGATGGGTAAGAGCCTTCCACTGCTTAGGAGGAGAGTATCAATGATGCCATCTATAAAAGGAATTCGACGACTCCCTCCTATTATCGAGGAGTGATGTGTCTCAGGAGTAGGGGTTGTACTTGCTTTCCTCCTCGTTTCCACAGACAAGACCAATTCAAGGAGGGGTTTTCTAGACTAATTGCATGGTATCAAGGGTTTCCCTCCCCTTTTCCTTACTACTTGTTACTTCATCCTCAACCCTCCTTTTCAGCCTGATATTCTATAGCTTCAAGGTGTTTGTCTCCTCAATACTTCCTTTCTTAAACTAGACAAACTCCAATTGCATCTTTATGGCATCTCTTGTTAAGATTCCTATAAATCACGCACATTTGTCATTTCTCATTCGCCTTCTTCACCAAGACAACATTGGCCAAACATGTTGTGTGTCATGCCTTCTTGATGAACCAATCTATAACAACTTTTTTGTCTCGACCTTGGCAAGCAACCTTCTCTCTTCTCCTAACTTCATTTTCTTTTGCGAAACTAGTTTAGCCTATATGGAAATGGAAAACCTATGGGAGCCTGCCCTCGGGTCTACCCGTGAGAGGTCAGTTGTTGTTCATACGAATATATCGACATTGTCAAATAAGACTTTGCCTATTAATTGTTCTTTATCTTCGCCCACTACTACTCCTATCTTTAGGTCTTGGTCCTCACATACGGTAAACATTTTTGTTTCCCTTACAGGCTCTATCCTTGGGTCATTGCCGATTCTTTAGTCAAGGTTGCCTCCTTCTATAACTGTGTGGAGTGCTCTCGCCCGTTCGACATTGTTAGTTTCAAGCAAGGGAGTTGGGAGTCGTAGGCTTGCAATTTAGCACTCTCAGGTCATCTTCTAGTCATAGTGGACGGTGATAATGTCTTTGGACAAGGACGAGAACTTCATAGCAAGGCGAGGGGTGGACATCACGACACCCAACATGATAAGTGTCGCAACCGGAATCGCGACGGGACGACGATCCAAAAAAGAAACGGCTTTTGAAAAGAGATTTGGAGTCGCCACCATAGTTTATTCTGGAAAACTACGGAAAAACCATAAAATAATAAGACACGGTCCACGAAAACCAGATTTTGGGTTCGGGAGTCGGTTACGTGTAGGGAAGGTATTAGCACCCTACAACGCCTGCCCGAAGGCAGTACCTTTAACTAAATGCACGAATATGATGTGGTTTTCAAAATGTTTAACTAGTCCCTAAAATAAAATTCTAAATAAACAAAATATATTTTTTAGTTTTTTGGGCCCGACAAGGATTGACCTTGCTCCTACGTATTCTCATTCAAAATGAGAAATCAGGGTTACGTAGTTCTTTCTAAAACTGTTTGAGAAATTTGTTTGGAAATGATTTTGTATTTTTGGGAAATGAACCTGACAAGGACTGGCCTTGCTCCTACGTATCTCCATTTTTGGTGAAGAATCAAGGGTAACGTAGTTCTAGCCAGCAATATGGTTTGTTCGTTTGAAAGTATTAATATTTATAGTTTTTGTAGATTTTATATTTTTTGGTATTTTTATTTAAGAAAGAGAAAAGGTTTTTAGCACAAGGACGATGCGAGCGATCACACGTGTGCTTAACCTTTGAAACATATTTTTTGTAATTTTTATTTAAGAAAAAGAAAAGGAAAAGATTTTCAGCACAAGGCCTACGCGAGCGGTCGCACGTGTGCTTAAACCTTTTCAAAATATTTTTATTTGATTTTTAATTTTTATAAAAGAAAAGGAAAAGATTTTCAGCACAAGGCCTACGCGAGCGGTCGCACGTGTGCTTAAACCTTTTCAAAATATTTTTATTTGATTTTTAATTTTTATAAAAGAAAAGGAAAAGATTTTCAGCACAAGGCCTACGCGAGCGGTCGCACGTGTGCTTAAACCTTTTCAAAATATTTTTATTTGATTTTTAATTTTTATAAAAGAAAAGGAAAAGATTTTCAGCACAAGGCCTACGCGAGCGGTCGCACGTGTGCTTAAACCTTTTCAAAATATTTTTATTTGATTTTTAATTTTTATAAAAGAAAAGGAAAAGATTTTCAGCACAAGGCCTACGCGAGCGGTCGCACGTGTGCTTAAACCTTTTCAAAATATTCTTGTAAATTCTTTTTATTTAAACTATCAATATTGTATTATTAAATATATATTTTAGGATAAGTAAATGTCTAAAATAAATAGATAAAACAAAATAAAATAAAATAAAAAAAAATAAAAGAAAATAAAATGAACAAACAAAAGAAATGGAAATGCCGAACGGACGCTGGGAAGAGATTCAGAACAACGAACGTTCGTTGGGGGAGAGGACGAACGTCCATTGGGGAACATAACGGACGGACGTTTAGAAATGTGAGCTGAATGACGAGCGTTCATTGGGCAGATGGTGAACGGACGCTAAAATACGAGCGTTCGCTGTGGAAGTGGCGAACGAGCGCTAAGTAACGAGCGTTCGCTGTGGAAGTGGCGAACGAGCGCTAAGTAACGAACGTTCGCTATGGAAGTGGCGAACGAGCGCTAAGTAACGAGCGTTCGCTGTGGAAGTGGCGAACGAACGTTGAGAAATTGAGGCTGAGTAACGAGCATTCATTGGTTCGGAAACGAACGCTCGTTCGTTTGGATAACGAGCGCTCTTCAGGGAGAAGATTTGAACGAACGGTCAAGAAGGCTTAAGGTAACAAGCGTTCGCTCGTTTGGTGAGAATGTTGAACGAATGGTCAAAAAGGCTTAAGGTTAACGAGCGCTCGCTCGTTTAGATAACGAGCGCTCGTTCGTTTGGAATATTGAATGAACGGTCAAAAAGGCTGAATGTTCCCGGATGTACGCCCATTTCTGGGCTTGGTCCAGACGAATGCTCTCTAACCTAGAATTTTCTAGGGGTTCAGGAGGTTCATCCTCATTCCCCATTCCCCAGCTCACGCCTCCTAGAGACACAAGGTCTCCTGCTCTGCACCATGAACTCACTGCCACCTCTGCCAGAGCCGGTCACCGTCGCTTCAACCAGATCACGCCTTGGACTCACCGGCGACCACTCGCGCTACCAGAACCACCGCCAGCCACGACGCCACCGTTTCCAATCTTCTTTCTTCGAAAATCAGCGATTCTCGGGGAGGGTTTTCTTCAGCCTTCATCTCCGATCCATTCGCCATCATCACCCATCAACATCAACTTCACCATTGCTAAAACCTCTGCGACAACACAACCACTATCACGATAATGTCCTTATGCCTACCCTCGTCTACCTCCTCAGTCACCTCCACGGCCACCGGATTCCTTCTCAACAGTTCCAGGCCTCCGGGATTCAACGCCATCGCGCCACTAACCTCACCGATGCCATCAACACTACTCTTCTTCTTCCCCATTCGAGGATTTTCTCGAATGCCGAAAGCCCTCCACAACACCATTTTTCCTTCTCGGCCTCCCCTAATTTTTTATTATTTTCTGATTGGTTTAATGTTGATTGATTTCCGTCTATTCGGTATTGGAAACGATGAGTGCAGTGTGCATATGAGCATGAGTGGGATAGATCATCCTGATAATGGTGCATGGGCTGACGGGATAGGGGTGAATGGAGCTTATGCAGTAAGCATACATGATGAGTCTGGATGCACAGGTGAACCAGAGACTTACCTGTAGTTATGGCTGCTGCTATCGCTCTGTATCCGGTGACCTTCTCTAGCCTTTTGTTTTCTCTCCCTGTGCCAATCTGGATGATGATTCCCCAATGATGGATCTTCCTCGTGTGCCCCTTTTTCCTTTTTTCTCTCTCTGATCCAACAGAATTCTCCCCCAAAATCTTGGAAAAATATTCCCCTGTAACAACCTGGTCTCCCCTGCTGAGACACGTCTCCTATACCATTTTTCACGTTTTCTCCCTTTTTTCTATTTTTTTACTTTTTTCCAATTTTATTTTATTTATTTATATTTTTTTTTACTTTATTTTTAATTTTAATTTTATTTTTCAATTTTTTAATTATTTTGATTAATTAACATTATTAAAACAAATTGAAAATAAGAAATAAAATAGAAAAAATTAAAAGCAAAAAATCTAAATACATAAAAAATAGAATAAAATAAAAGCCAATAAAAACACATTTTTTTCAACCCGGACAAAATTGGGTGTTGACAATAAGTAATGGCCGACCCAAGATGATGTTATTGGACATGCTTATGTCAATGACCAAGTACCAAATTCGTATGATCATTGTTAAACTACCTTCCCCAAAGGTTGATGTAGCCTCTTATAGACACCCTTTCTCTTGAAAAGTCGTATACAAGTTCGTCATAAGGGGTCATTACTTCCTCTAGCAACTCCAACTTCTTATGGGGCTTCTAGTAAAGTATATCTACTAAACTATCCTAGTTGACCTTGACCTTTTTGATAACAAAGTTCTCGACTTCTATTGCTATGACCATAGGGTCAACTCTATCCGAATCTAGCCCTTGGAAGTCAACATTTGTGAACATAATTGGTGGCAACCTTTTTCATCGAGAGTTATTGGATACTGAGATCACTAATTGTACAACACTTAGACGCCTCTTTTTAGCTGTGATAAGGATGCTTCTCCCACAAACCCTCTATATATGGTGTTTGTTTTACCCCTCAAAGGGGGTCCAAGATCAAAATACATGTCCTCATGTTGGGTCAATTTCTCTCTCTTTTCTTCCTTCTCCCTATCTTGTCTACCTTTCTTCAGTCACTAGGTCTTTGGCACTCAAAATGTGAAATTCCTTCATTGCCACATCTTACAAAACGCTTAAGGTGGTCAAGTCAGATTAACTCTTTAATCTTATCCTTGAGTGTAGCACATTCATCCGTGGTGTGGCCATTGAGGTAATGGTACTTACAATATTTTTTCATGTCAACATTTGACGAGTTTTGAGATTTCTTGGGTAGTGGTATGAGATCTTCTTGTAACGCTTGCTTCAACACACGGGACCCAGAGCTTTCAAGGGCGTGTAACGCGAGAATCGAGTAGTTCTAGGCTCTCTCTAACGGGAACTACCCTTTGGATAAGATTCTCGTTCAACACCTTAGTAGGTGGCGTAATACACCAATCATCTAGAAAGGGACCCTATAAGACCCATGAAAAATATTTACCTTAATAGTAACAATTTTATTACTAGATTTCTTTGTGAATGGAAAATATAATAAGTTTATGTAAAAAAATAAAATGTGGAAAGCTAAATAAGAAATTTTGGTAGCTTAATTGGTAGAAAATTTTGGTGATTTCAAGAACATGGGTTCAAACTCTCTTATACTTTTTTCAAAAAAAAAAAAAAAAAAATTAAAAAAAATAAAATAAAATAAAATCAAAATTTAAAATATTGATAGTGGATAAAACACTCAGATTTTAAGGCATTATTGAGGAATCCAATATGTCAAGTGGTGATTAAAATATTAATATAATAAAACAATTATGTTTGTGTATCAAAGTAATTATGCATGTTTTATAAATGATTGGTTGCATGTTAGCTCACCTTACTTGTTTGTGTTTGTGTATGTGCGATGATCGTATAATTCGTTATACGGGAGCAGATGGAGGAATGTCGTCTGATCCAGTGCCAATGAAGAAAGAGATAGAAGAATAAATTAGAAGAATTTGAGTTGTATTTATGAGTTTGTAGTTGAAATCTGAGTTTAAAACACACACACACACACACACACACACACACACACACACACATATATATATATATGTCAACTATGAATTTTCCAGTGTGAGATTAAGGGATGTTACCTTAAATGTAATGCTACAATATATAAATTATGAATTATCAAGTGTGAGATTACGGGATGTTACAGACCCTACCTCAATATTGTGATCATATAGTGGAGAACGACTTCGGGGTTCAAGTGTTTGATCTTTAAGGACACTTTATTGAACCTTTCAATAAAGATTCATATAGATTCTCTCTTTTCTTGCTTAACGTTGAGGAATGCGAGGGAGGTAAGGTGATGACAATGGCTCATGCAAATTGTATTATGAAGGACGACACCATTGTCTCAAAATAATTGGTACAATAGGGGAACTACGAGTGAACCACTCTAGGGATGTGCCCTTTAGAATGGTGGAAAAATCTTTGCACATGATGGCATCATCAATCGAGTACAAACTGACCTAAGTGGTATAGATGACAATGTGTTCATCCGAGTTAGTGCTACCATCACACCGATGTGGGGTAAGAGCCTTCCATTACTTAGGAAGGGGGGTATCGATGATGTTGTCTATGAAGTGGTGCCAACGGCTCCCTCCTCCTGCTGAGGAGTGGTGTGTCTTGGGAGTAGGGTTATACTCACTTTTCTCCTTGTTTCCACAAGCAATACCAGTACGAGGTGTGGCTTTTGGATCAATTATGTGTTATCGGGGTTTCCTTCCCTTTTTCCTTACCCATCATTACTTCAACCTCAACCATCCTTTTCAACATGACCTTCTTCTGCCTTAGGATGTTTATCTCCTCAACAATTGTTTTCTTAAACTAGGCGAACTCCAATTGCATATTCACCTAGGCTTCTAAGATAGTGGCTATGTCAGCCAAGGAGACTCTCTCTTCTTTTTCTCCAACCATACTGCTTCTAGTAGACACAATAAATGCTCTCTTTAAAGAATTGTAGCCAGCCCCACGGTGACACCAATTGTTCTTACGAAATCGACCAAGGATGCTTCAAACACTTTCAATCTTCAATCTCTTGGGTATTCGTTCTCCTCTTAAGTACTCATTCTCTTTGAGCTTGATAGGAGTTATGTATGCAGAAAATACTCCAACTCCTAAGTCAATCTAGTCTATCAACAAGCAAAAAATATAGTAACTAATGAACGTAATTAACATACTTTTTTAGGATGTGCTATTTATATTTGTTGTTTATGGACTTTTGCTTGGATGGGCCTAAGCCTATTGACCCAAATACTTGTTAGCTTATGAATAATCATAGTTAACCATAGGTCATGGTGTGATGTTCTACTGGACAAAATAGATACAAAATCTATTGGAAAAGAAGTTTATTTGGTCTAGTGTATCATCGTGGGAAGCGCTAGTGTTGCTTGTAAAGAAGAAGGACAAAAGTTCAAGGCTATGTGTTGATTATCGATAGTTGAATAAGGTTACAATCAAGAATAAGTACACTTTGCCAAGGATCGACGATTTGCTTGATCAATTGAGGGGTGTCGGTGTATTATCTAAGATTGATTTGAGGTCTGGCTATTATCAAATCTTAGTCTAACCGGAGTTAGTCCCCAAGGTCTTTCATGAGCATGTTGCTCACATGGGTGTTTTAGCTTTTAAGGAATCTTTAGTTTAGTGGGAGTTAGTCCCTTTTGTATTTGTGTTTTATGTTTGATTTAATGTATGCATACATTGTCCTTGGACATATTTGGTTTAATAAATATATGGTTTATTATTCGAATATTGCACTCTGTACAATAAGGTTATTATGTTGATCTCATTATGATAAAGTAAGAACTAGTTGAAAATAGACGTGTATAGGTCACCTTCACGTGATTTTCATGTTACACATTTCATTATGAATTCATGTCATTTGGTTTTGTCAACATTAGTGATCATTGTTAGGTTTTATTGCGATTGATGCAATGAAAATTGGTTCGATATGCAGATATAATCAATGGACGGGACTTTTGGATTTGCTCAAGGTATATAATGACATTTTTGAGCTCATAAAGTCTAACACATTTGTAAAGATTTATATATATATATATATATATATATATATATATATATATATATATATATATATATATATATATAAGTAATTATTAAATGTGTTAGGGCCAATATATTTTATTAGCCAACTTTATAAAGTGATCTAATTAAGTAAATATGGCTAAGGGTATATTTGTCATAAAAGATATATTGTGTAGACACCAACAATAATTTTAATTTGTTGAAGGGGTCAAATTATAATTATTGAAACTAAAGAAAAGTAATCGCCAGAAATTACTTAAAAGGGTCATGGTCCCCATCTGTGAGCATGTCGTGTAATTCTTGTTTATTTCTCTTTATCCCCATGAGAAGAGAAAATTTAGAGAAAAACTAAAAGTACTCTTGCAGAAGAAAGATTAGAAACTCATTCAAGTTGTTAAAGGAATATTGAGAATTACTTTAATTAAAGGGTTTAATGCATATCAATTATAATGATTTATTGCTCCAAATTGTTAAATATGTGAATCATAAATTCCAACAATAACTACAAATCTTATAGGTAATATCTCATACATTAATCCACCTGTCAATTCTTACCAATGGAATATTGATTCTGGTACCACATCTCACATATGTTGGTATAAAAATTTATATGATACTTATGTTTATATGTCCAATTCACATGTTATTCTTTCAAATTATGTAAAAATCCATGTTAAAGACGTATGAAGCACAAGACTTACTAAAGATATTTTCTTACATTAATGTTTTGTATATTCCCACATTTAGATTTAATCTTTTATCTTTAGTTTCTTCAAGCAAACATTTTCGTTTTATAATGGAACCTAACAATTTCCTTTTCCAGAATCTCACCTCAATGAAGACGATTGACATTGTTAAATATCGACATGGTCTCCTGGTTTTTTATTTTCCTAATCATAGTTTGCCCATTGTTAATTTAGGACATCTTTCTCATCCTGTTTACATCTTATTGCTTCTAAAAGTTCTTTAGCTGCTCTTAATGTATTTAAATTTAAATAACATGGTGGTGAGATATAATTTTGTTATTAATTTATTTCAGTAACTTCCACGGTTTTTCATCTGACAAAATAGGACTAGGTATGTGGACTATTTTTTAAGAAAAAAAAAGAGAGTTTCTGATTAGTCTAATATGTTTAAACTTAGTTCATGAAATCTCATTACATGCGTTAGACAGTATATTGCGCTATGACTGGGCTCAGAATTCTTCGCTGGATATTTCCTTTTGCAGCTCCATGGTTGCATTCTGCACCTCTATCGGGAAATTTGTAAAAGATAAAATATTCTTAATCTTTTTATGTTGTCACTGTTGATTTTTTTTTAGGTCTCTTTACACATTTTTCTAATTACATAATTCAAAATTAAAAAATAACTTTTAAATTCTATAATTTGATTTTTTTTTATGAAAAATATGACTTTTAAATTATTTAAAAGTTAATTTTTTCATAAATTGAAAGAGCAAATCAGGAGGTTTATATATATATATATATATATATATATATATATGGAGTATAAAAGGAAATTATGATGTAAAACAAAAAAAAACAAAACCTTCTCCGTTTGTGTTCGGTTTCCTTGGCCCATGCAACTTACGATGTTGGGCCACATAGTTAACGAAAGTTTTGAATATAAAAATTTGACGAAAAAAAAATAGAGTGATTAACTATGTGAAAGAGTTTGTTTAAGATTGTTTTCTAGTAATTGGGATAGATAAATTGAAATCAATTTCTTTAAGTTAAAAGTAGCTTACATATAAATTAATTTATGGAGTTTCTCACATAATTTTTCCAAATTGTTATTTTTAACCTGAGTATAAATTAATTTTATCCTACAAAAAATTATTTCTATTTTCCTTTTTATTGGATAAAAGTTGAAACAATTTGTTGGGTCTGTCGAGGAGGAGGTTTCTTGTGGGTTACACAAACACCAACAACATTTGAGCCAACTATATAAGGGATCGACGCCAATCTTTACCCAAAACTTTAAGGCAATGGGTTAATGGGTCTTTTATCTTTATATACTGCTCTACTTTCTCATGTCTATCCAATGTGGGACTTAGACTCACACTTGGATTCCTAACAATTTCCCCCTCAAGGGTGAGTCCCTTCCACATAAGTACACTCCCCTTCCAGCGGAAGCATTCCCAACTAACCACAACTACGAGTAGGCCTTTCCAACCGTCGTATCTTAACGGAACTCGCTTACCTGGATATCCTTTGCTAGGAATACTTTCGATATAGGGATCATTATACTCGTCTAAGCCGGTCACCAAGACAAACCATCGGCTCTGATACCACTGTTGGGTTTGTCGAGGAGGAAGTTCCTTATGGGTTACACAAACACCAATAACATCTGAGCCAACTATATAAGGGATCGACACCACTCTTTACCCAAAACCTTAAGGCAATGGGTTAATGGGTCTTTCATCTTTATATATTGCTCTACTTTCTCATTTCTATCCAATGTGGGACTTAGACTCACACTTGGATTTCCAACAATATATGTTGGGTATAAACAAAGTCCCACATCGGATAAAATAAGAGATGAACATGGGTTTATATACACATAAGATACCTCCATTGGTAAGAGGCCTTTTGGAGTGTTACCAAAAGCAAATCCGTGAGGACTTGGCCCAAAGCAGACAATGTGTTACCAGTGTGGAGATATATGTGTATGTGTGTGTGTTGGACCTCCTTACAAATGGTATCAGAGCCCCCACTCGGCCTGATACATCAGAGCCCCCACTAGGCCTGATACATCAGAGCCCCCACTGGACTTGATACATCAAAGCAGCAATCTTTGAAGTTTTGCACCAGCACAGAAAATGACTACCGAAGGGAGCTTTGTCCAGCTAGCCATTCCACATTTTGATGGTCATTATGACCATAGGAGCATGTTAATGAAAAATTTCCTTCGATCTAAAGAGTATTGGGATCTCATTGAACCTGGTTATGTAATCCCAACAAGCGGAACCGTACAAACTGAAGCACAACAAGAGAAGCAAGATGAGATGCGATTGAAAGATTTGAAAGTCAAAAACTATCTCTTTCAAGCGATTGATCGAACTGTTCTCGACACCATACTCAAGAAAGACACTTCTAAAGAGATATGGGATGCTATGAAGAAAAAGTTTGAAGGCAATGCAAGGGTAAAAAGATCTCATCTTCAAGCTCTCTACAGAGAATTTGAAGTTCTTGAGATGAAATCTGGTGAAGTAGTGACAGAGTATTTCTCTAGGGTCATGACAGTGGCCAACAAAATGAGAACTTATGGAGAAGTTATGTCAGACGTTAAAGTGGTTGAAAAAAATTCTCCATTCTTTAACTGAGAAGTTTGATTACATTGTATGTTCCATTGAGGAGTCCAAAGACATAGATAATCTTTATGTTGATGAGTTACAAAGCTCACTAATAGTACATGAACAGAAGTTTCGTAGACACAAAGATGAGGAACAAGACTTAAAAGTGACCTTTGAAGAGGAAAGAAGTCATAGTCGAGGTGGCCACAGAGGAAGAGGAAGAGGACGGGGAAGAGGAAGAGGACGGGGAAGAGGAAGAGGTCGAACAAATTTCAACAAGGCAACTGTAGAGTGCTACCAATGCCATCAACTTGGACATTTTCGTTATGAATGTTCTCGGAACAAAGAGGCAAATTATGCGGAGGTTGATGATGAAGAAGAAGAACTACTTTTGATGTCTTACGTGGAGTTTCCTGAGACTAAAGGAAAATATGTTTGGTTTCTTGATTCAGGATGTTCTAATCACATGTGTGGTGATTCTGCTATGTTCCATGAGTTTGATGCAAACTTTCGACACTCAGTAAAATTGGGAAACAAGACCAAGATGACAATTATGGGAAAAGGAGGCATCAAGTTACTGGTAGATGGAGTAAACTTTGTTGTCATTGAAGTTTACTATATTCCAGAATTGCGAAATAATCTCTTAAGCATAGGGAAATTACAAGAGAAAGGCTTGACCAATTTGATCAAGGGAGGAATGTGCAAAATATTCCATCCAGAGAAAGGCTTGATTATTCAGACGAACATGAGTGCCAACAGGATGTTTTTCCTACTGCCCCAATCTTTTACTTTCCATCAAACACAATCTGACCAATGCCTCCATACATGCACTCAAAATCTATCTCATCTTTGGCACCGAAGGTATGGGCATTTAAGCTATAGTGGCTTACGAACATTATTGAACGAGAACATGGTACAAGGATTTCCTCAACTCTCTATGTCAACAGTAATCTGTAGTGATTGTCTTAACGGAAAGCAACATCGTGACTCCATTCCAAAACAAAGTAATTGGAGAGCAAGTCAGAAGCTAGAACTTATCCATGCAGATATATGTGGTCCCATCTCTCCAACATCTAATAGTAATAAAAGGTATCTTATACTATTCATTGATGATTATAGTAGAAAAGCATGGGTGTATTTTTTGGCAGAAAAATAAGAAGCGTTACATTCTTTCAAATGTTTTAAGATTATGGTTGAAAAAGAGATTGAAATGTCTATTAAGTGTTTATGCACAGATAGAGGGGCAGAATTTCATTCAACAGAGTTCCATGATTTTTGCAAACAAAATGGGATCAAAAGGCAATTGACCACTGCTTATACTCCACAACAGAACGGATTCGCTGAAAGGAAAAATAGAACAGTGATGAACATGGTTCGTTCCATGCTATCTGGTAAAAATGTTCCCAAGTCTTTTTGGCCAGAGGCAGTGAACTGAACCATTTATGTCATAAACAGATCTCCTACATTAGCTGTGAAAGATGTTACACCGCAAGAATCATGGAGTGGAGTGAAACCCTCAGTTGCTCACTTTCGGGTCTTTGGATGTGTAGCCCATATGCACGTTCCAGAAGCAAGAAGAACCAAACTCGATAATAGAAGCATCACTTATGTACTGGTATAGGTTGTTTTTTGGAACACCATGAGACAGCAGCTGGCCCCATTAAAAATACATAACCGGATGTACTCTTCCTATCTTCCATATCTCCTGTATAGTCACTGTCTGTGAAAGCTAATAGCTCACCACTTTCTATTGTCTTATAATAAATTTCATAATTCACAATTCCTTTCAAGTATCGTAAGGCTCTTTTAGCTGCCTGCAGGTGAATATCCAGTGGTTTTGCCATATATCTACTTATGAGACATGTAACAAACATTATATAAGGTCTTCTGGCAGTGAGATACATCAAACTGCCAACCAACTGCTTGTAATAAGTTTCATCAACAAAATTTATGGTTCCATCTTTGCTCATTTTGAAACCTGGAACAATTGACGTGCCTACATGATTACTTTCCAGCATACCAAACCTGCTCAAAACTTCTAATGCATATTTTCTTTGACATATATAAATACCATCAGGTCTTTGTAGCACCTCAATCCCAAGAAAAAATCTCATCTTTCCCAAGTCAGACATATCAAATTCTCTTAACATAGAGCTTTTAAACTGAGACATCATAACTTCATCATTACTAGTAAAAATTAAATCATCAACATAAATACTTACAATGATAATTTTTCCTTCTTTGTTTCTCTTGGTGAATAATGTCTGCTCGCTGTCACACCGCTGAAATCCTTCACTAATGAAATGAGCTTCAATTCGACTAAACCAAGCTCGCGGGGCTTGTTTTAAGCCATACAAAGCTTTATGCAACTTATAAACCAAATGCTCACTACCCTTCATTTCATACCCTTTTGGTTGCTCCACATAAACATCCTCATTAAGATCACCATGAAGGAAAGCCGACTAAACATCTAGCTGGAAAATTTGCCAATTTTTATGTGCAGCTAGAGCAATAATCATTCTTACTGTATCCATCCTTGCCACTGGTGCATAAACTTCTGTATAGTCAATTTCATGTTTTTGAGAATACCCCTTGGCCACTAATCTAGCCTTGTACTTATCAATCTTTCCATGTTCATGGTATTTGATTTTGTAGACCCATTTTACTACAATTATTTTAGCTCCAATAGGTAGTGCAGTGAGTGTCCATGTTTGATTCTTTTTTATGGATTTGATTTCTTCATCCATAGCCCATCGCCAATTCAGATCTTTCATTGCTTCCTCAAAACATGTGGGTTAATTTGACACCATTAATGTCATATGGGTTTCATCCTCCGACAGACCTTCGCCAGGAACATAATCATCCATCCATGTTGGAGGTTGCCTATTTCTTGATACTCATACTCGATCTTCTCCTTCACTAGAAGATCTTCTCCTTTGCTGGAATTCTTCTCCAACATTAGTATCGTTGTCTGCATCTATTTCTGCAACATCATTTCTTTCATTCTCACCTGCATTTATTTCTGCATCATTCTCACCTTCATCTATTTCTGCATCATTCTCACCTGCATCTATTTCTGCATCATTCTCACCTGCATCTATTTTTGCATCATCATTCCATTCTAAATCTGGTACAGGTTGTGTTCCATCCCAATCTCATTGTTTGTCTTCCTCAAAAATCACATCTTTACTTATGAGAATTCTTTTAGCTATGGGATCAAATAGCCTATAGCCTTTAGATTCCTCACTGATTCCCAACACAGTTTTCTAATAAGAAAAGAAGATAAGACAGTTTTACAATGAAAAGGAAACTTTTTGATAAAGTGAGCTGAAAACTTAGATTGTGGACAAGAGCCTACACAAAGGCTATAAATAAAGAAAGCTAAACAAATTAGAAAGTTGTAAACACTTCTATTAACTATCTTAGCTAATAGTCCCCCTTCAAGATGGAAGGAATATGTTGTTGATGTTCATCTTGGAGATAATAGAAGTGAGGATGAAATGAAGACATCAACAATTTGATGGTGTTTTTGAACATGAATAAGTCTAAGAACTCCTTTTTCAACTTGTTTTCTGATGAAATGAAGATCAAATTGTTTTGTTCTTTCGTGATGTGAGGATTGTTGGCAATTTGTATAGTTGCCTTATTGTCAAATAAACTACTGCAAAAGAATTATGAATATGAAAATTAGTCATGTCCAAGGCAACATGTTCATCTAAAATAGCTTTCTGCTAGTGAGGAAATCCAATTGTATGTCTGTGGCTCAAATTCTCTGAAATTTGGCATATATAGTGAGTGTGATGTTTTGAAATCTTGGAGCAGTTACATCTTTCTATATAGGATAAGAGAAAAAGATACATTAGTAACGTAACAATGATAATCAAAGAGATAAGAAGAAGTAGTAATCTTGGTTATTCTGCGTAAAGGTTGAGTAACAATATTAGAATGATTAGTACTGTAATTAGTATCAAAGCCACATAAGTTATGAATAATAACAAAATCAAAATCTGATGAGACAAAATCGTCTAAGAAAAGCTAGATTGTCTAACAACTCATGTTTTGAAGTTTATCAAGTAATACTTAACAAAATATTGTTTATAAAAAGAAGCGTTTAAACAATTGGATATGTCAAAAGACATATGCTTGACAAATAAAATTGTCTATCTAAAACACTAGGACAAAATATACATAATGAATATTAGAGTAATTTTGACCAAATAGATAGCGTCTGATGCAATAAAGATATACATACAAATGCTACACGTTTATGCATGTACATTCAAGTTACTTGCATCACCAAGCATATGTGAAAGTAAACCATGTATGATGACTAAAAAGAGGCATTAAACATTATTGAAAAATATATATATCACACATCACAAGAACATAGATATTGTCTTATGCAATAAAGATATACGTACAAATGCTACACGCTTATGCATTTACATTCAAGCTACTTGTGTCAAGCGTCTGTCAAAGTAAATCATGTGTGATGACTAAAAAGAGGCACTAAAAGTTATTGAAAAATATATATATCACACATCACAAGAACATAATGTGTCGGGATAAACGATAGTCATCCAATTAAGTAATATGCTAGCCCAGACTTGCGCTAAACAATATAAAACTTATGACAGAGTATTTATACTATATAACGTCTGAACTAAATAAGATATGTATGATCTAATGATAAAGCATTTAAGTGCTAACCTCGCTCAAACACAGACACAAGTTTACGAAAGCACTCTTATAAGACAAGTGTCTAAATAATATATCTTTTACATCATCTAACTCAACTAGATAATAAATTATGCATTAATTAAATGATGTTGACATATGCAAATATACTCTAAACACATTCATAATGAGTTGTACGATCATCAACGGATATAAAATCTACGAAAAAGTGCTTTTGTGCTTGCATACTTTGCTCTCTTTATCTGTGTAGGAAATGACAACACCTAGCTTAACTCATAAGCTCTACACAAGGTCAGAAAGACGTTGAGAGATAAGAAGACATTCTTAGAATGTTTTATCAAAGCTTCTTTCCCAAGAAAACCGTACAAGCTATTTATGCGAAAAAACTCTATTACTATACAACGTAGACCTAAGTTTGACTAAGCTATCGAAAAAGGCTATGAAGTCTATCTTAAAATCAACTCAATATCCAACAGTATATTTCACAAGATAGTCTAAGTGCATATGTTCAAGAATGATCATAAATATCAACCCTACTATCTAAGTGCATATGTTTGATGCTCTTCAACCTAAGAAAAATGAAAAAGATATGAAACAATGAATGAAAGCATGCTTTATCAAGAGGGAATGAGAAGAGTGAAGAGAAAATAGAAAAGAACTATCATCATAGATTTATTTGGCTACTCTATCTCTAAGCTTACAACGTCTGAAGCTTTCAGAGAAGAAAAATAAGCCCTTGTTTAATATCCACTCTAAAAAAAATTTTGTGCTCATAGCGTCTAAATGCTCAAAGAAGAGAAGAGAAAACTAGAGAGTCAACCAAAATCAAGTGTTTTGCTCTTACATCGTCTAATGCTTTCATCCAAAAAGAGAGAAAGAGAGCAATTACAAGAATCCAGGAATATATTGCTTTAATTAAATATTCTCTCAATGAGAGTTATTATCATTATTGTAATCAAACACTTGTAAATTAAGGGTGGTGTAAGAATAATTGGACTAGTCATGATTGACTAAATGGTTTATAATACTTGGACTAGTCAGGATTACTAGGTGAACTAGGAGTATTTTATAATACTAGGACTAGTCAACATCGACTAGGTGAAACATGAGTGATTTATAATACTTATCTGACTAGGTAAACCAAGAGTGTTTTATAATACTTGAACTAGTTAGGAGATTAGAAGACCAAGAGTGCTCATAATACTTGTAACCAAGAGTGAATTATATATATGAATATAGAGTTATGTTATTATAATTTTTCTTTTTAAAAAAATCTCATTAATAAAAAGAATAAATAAGTTTATTATTTGTATCAAATAATAATGATTTATATATAATAGTAAGGTGCTAAAAAAGATAAAGACTTCTATCAACATCAAATCCCTCATCTTGAATTTATAAAATGTATTCTTTTCGATGTCTTGTTCAAAATCATTATTTTTAATATTTTTATCTTTAATATCTTCTTTTAAATTATAATTTTTAAACGTTTTCTCGTCATTGTCATTTCCTTTTTAAATCATTATTTTCAAACAAATTATCTTCAATATCCAATTCTTCAAAATCATCTTGTTAACATTGAAATCTCAAAATACATCCAATTGAGTTGCTTCATTTTCATTGTAACACACTATTTGAATATGATATTTCTTTCATTTATAAAGAACATGATCTTCCACATAATGAAATTTGGCAAGACCTTTCTATTTCATTTTAATTGTAACACACCAACCTTATTTATTCTTTCATAATTTCCATTTTAATTGTAACACATCAACCTTATTTACTCTTTCTTTGTGTAAGATATGTGACACAATACACTTGTCGTATCTTATTTACAAGGATCAATAGATTGAAAGTTAAAATACCTTTTATTCATAGGAATATCCATAATTTTATATGTAAGAGTAACTATTATACCTCCATCTTATTATCAAACTCATCAAATTATACATATATACATATATAAAAGCTGGTGAAGGTAAGTTTTTCCTTTTAAAAAAAATAACTAGTGATTAACGTTGTTGGATTTAATATTTTTATCTTGTTTTCTTCGCATTGTTCCAATCCTATCAAACCGTCCCACCAATAAATAGCAAAAGACAAAAGATGCATGTCAACCAAACAAAGGTTAATTGAATTCGGCGAATACTACTTCAATATTTAATTACTTAAGTACTTTCTAACAGTATACCACACAATTTCAATTATAAAACTTGCTTACTTTTATAAAACTAATGCATGCAACTTTTGATAAGATTTATAAACTAATATTAAAAATCAATATACAATTAGAGACATCTTACCAATTTGATACGAAGCTTGGTACTTATAAAAGAACCCAAAGCCACCCAGTAGCAAGAAAAACTTTCAGTGTTATTTTGACTGAAAGACAATAGTTTTCAACTTTTGTTGTGACAAATATAGAATAAAAACGCAAACCCCACAAATAATTATGAGATTCTATTTCTTCCATTGAGATGGATAAGGATGACACGCAATATTTTCATTAGGAAAAAAATATCAAACATCTTGTCCTTGTCTGCTCTCCAAGTACAAAAGATTAGGAAGGTTGATTAGTTTGTTATTATATCTTAAGTTCAACTATATTAACTTTTTTGTGACAGGATTAAAGTATCTAATTAAAAAATTATGTGCTTTATTTTTTATAATGTTTTAGTTACATATTCTCTATATTATTTTATTTATTTTGAGTTACATGGTGGACTTTATCGTCCACACTAATAAAAAATTCTCTGAATGATATCTAGCTGCTCTCTTTTTTAAATCTAATTGGAATCACATTTTAAAATTTTTTAAATTTTAAAGAAAATATAAACAATTGAAATAGATATAATTTGTGTATGTTTTGTAAAATATAATTTTTATCATAAATTTAATATGATTTTATTTATTTTATATTCTTTTCTTTTATTTTAACTTTTTAATAATTTTTTATACGATGGTAAATTATTGATGAGCTTTGAGATTTTAATATATCTAAAATGAAAAAATACATAATAATAATAATGCTTAACATGATTTTATTTGAAAAATTGAAATTAAATTTATATTATTTTTATATTTTTAAAATATTAGGATGACAGACAAGCCCTTAGACATTTAAATCCATCGGCCTGTATAGGCCTATCCATACTCTGCATTAACTCTTTTTAATATTTATATAAATACAACTAAATATTTTCCTTTATTATTTTATTAATTTTATATACTATAATAGGCATATATCTAGATTTTATTTCATAATCTATTTTTATAACATGTTCACTTGTTTTCTTGTAATAAATAACAAATTATTAATTTTAAGTTTTTTTCAATAATTTTAATATACACAGTAAAATTTTGTTTTTATAAGATATTCAGATTCAATAGTTTTTACATTTTGTTTCATAATTCATGTGATCTGGTCTATACAAACTTATAGTTAGCTCTAGTTTGGTTTTAGCATGGGTGGAAACGACTAAAAGGAGGTAGATGATCCTGTCTCTATAAAATACAATTATATTTAAATATATTTAATAGTAAAAAATTCAAATATTCAAAAAATTTATTTATTATGATTTTTTAATTAATTTTAAATAATTATTTATCCTATTCAATGCACAAACTAATAAAATATTAACTAAATATATGTTTAATTTCAACATATTTTGTTTTCTAAATATGTTAACAAAATTATTTTATAACAAAGTATTTTGCCAATCTTTAAATTTTATAAATATATGTATTTATAATCTATGATAAAAAAATATAAAGTTATATTCAAACTCGATTTTTTAGAAAGAACAATGTTAAGACATAACACCAATGAACAATCAATTTTATCAACAAAAAAGAATTATTGACAAAGCTAAAAAAATATCATGGATCTTGACAAAACTTAAGAACTAAAATTTATATTTTAACGCAAATTCATTTCAAGAATTAAAAATACATTAACAAGAACCAAGTTAATTACATTGCTATGAAATTAATATATAGTATAATTAAAGTATGGCTATATGCTTTCTATAAGGCAAATATTGACAACTTTATTAAAGTGATTTTTTTAGCATTCCATACTTTGAAATCATTTCGTTATTTAACATGGATATTGTAAAATAGTACATATTGACCTGCTCCCACCAAAATGGGCTAAATGGAAAAGGTGATTCTTATTACTTTATACAATAAATATAAATATATACATGCATAATTACAACAATATGGTTGTTTACTTAGGCCATTTGTTGTGAAGTTAAAAATTGAAAGAGTTAATAATTGATTGGTTAAGAGTTTGATACGAGATATGGATGAAACGGTGGAATAGAAGGAGATAGTACTACTTAAAGATAAAGATTGAAATGATGTGTATAAAAGACAAACATAAAACACAAATATGAGAAGACACGAGTAGAGAGACCTTAACAATCACTATGTATTTGTCATACATCACAATGCTTCTTGTTTCCCCCTTTATTCCATCTCTATCACATTTCAAAACTTATCCAATGCATTTACTAGTGTTTCATTCATGGATATTTCATTGAAAAAAATATTATAAATAACATCAACCTGATATAAAAATGAACTTATACTAATAATAGAAAACTATAAAATAAAAACAATCAATACAAAATCGGATAAAATATTACAACGGTTGTTTAATGACAATAAGAAAATAATAATATGTGAAAAGTTTATAACATAAACTATGATTTCATATTATTTGATTCTAAATATATTTATACTCTCAAAAGAAATAATTTTAATCTAAATATTACAAAATTCTATCTCAAAAGTATTAAGAAAAGTTAAATATAAATTTAAAATATTTTTAACTAGAATATTTAAATATAATAGACCTTAAGTTTATTATATAGTTAATATCAATAACTTTCTTACGTGATGTGAAACTTTTTAATATGTATTATTTTTATCAAAAAAACATAAAACGAATGCATAGAATTTCTTTATATATATATATTCACTTGTCCGAAAGAAGTTTGATTTGTGAAACAAACTTAGGAGTTGTATGAATCAAAGTTAAGAACAAATTGGAAAGAAATAAAATGAATTAATAGGAAAAGAAATGCTAGAATTGAGATATATTGTCATTAAAACTTGAATAAATGAAAAAGACATTTCATAGTAAAAAGTAATCAATTCAAAGCGTAAATAATTTTAAAAACTATAAAAAATATTTCAAAACCTAAATAATGTAAGAAATTATTAGAAGAAAATTTATAAAAGAAATATGAATATTATTAAAAACATATTTATATCAATTATTCATAAGATTACATTGATTTCTTATCCGATGTAAAAAGTGAGATTATCCTACATTGATTTTAGAACACATATAATATATATAAAAATTGTAACGATCATAAATACTCACCTATGTAACATCTTTTGAAAAAGTGTTAAAAGGAAATGAGAATATGAAATAAACATATTACATTGGTTATGTTATCCTACTGATGTAATATGTCCAATCTAATAGAGAAGACGCGACACATTATAACACTTAATGTGTCTCATATAGTCACAAAGCACGATATATAAGTATATATTATATCGGTTAAAACAACAATTAATATAATGTAATGTATCGCATTACTTTTAAGATACCATATTGTAAGTAAACTTAAAATACCAAACAATATTGCCAATAAAATATATTTCAGGGTTGATCTAGACTAATGAATAGCAAAACTTGGCCAATTAAGTACTGTAACGTTTCAATGTAAAAGGATTAAAACATAACTAAACTAATCATAACTGCTAATAAAAAGTAAAGTAGTTATATGAAATGACAATGTATAAGTATCACTCATAAGTTTAAACCATAACTAATGCTATTTTCTAATACATAGAAAATGTCTTGTCCATTTGTCTGGAATCTCTTTTCTATTTGTGTTCAATGGTTCGTCATCAACAAAAACCCAAAAATATGAAATCAATATTGTTTTTTTTATCACAATAACATATACGAAACCTATAATCGGTTTTTCATAATATTTAGAGTGTTTTAATACCCACTTCCAATAATCAATAATACTAAGAAAGTTATGATATAACTTCAATGACATAATAGCCACGTTTATAACTTTCTTGTTTTCAATTGCATTAATATAAGAAATTAAACTAAGTTAATTTGTTGAAACAAAAACAATAATATGATTTTAATAGTTTCAATGAAAAACTAAATACCTATGTAGATTATACAATGAAGTGAAAATTTATCGAATAAGATATAATATTTATTAATAACACTAAAAGTCAATAGTAATTTATAACACATTATATGAACTACAAATAAGTTCATATTACACACCGTGATGTACTTGGACATTTCAAGTAACCTAGCACTGCAAAACACATTTATCATTTTTTATTAAAGAAAAGGATAAACATATAAAAATACAATTCATGAGGAGATGGTACTAAATCCATGATAAAGAAAAGCAAAAAAGCCTATACTTCATGAAACATAGGCAAAAGATATTTATTATAAAAAAAATTATTGACTACAAAAACATGTTATTTCGTAATTAAAACATAACCATATACTACATTTTTCAAATATGAACTTTCTCTATCAATTAAATATGTAAAAACAAGTAAAGAAAGAAAGATAAGATTCACACAAAATTTTATACCAGTTTAAATGAAATAAGCATATGTTAAGTCTCTTCTTCCAAACAAACTGAGTTTGGAAGGAAATACACTATAAAAATGCAGAGATTATAGAATTACAAGTTCACCTATGCAACCTTAATCTCTAACAATAAAAAATGACTATTTAAAGTGATATTTCGCACAATTATCTTTAACTTGGCTTCACAACAAGTACACACACTAATGATCAAGTTTACAACAAATAAAAATAAAAGAAAAAAACACCTCAACTGTAGATGTTAAACTAAAAACCAAACTAATTCACCACTCATTTACATCCAACCATGCTTGAAAGTTTTTTGTCTTTGATTTCCATATATTAAGGTTCTTTATTCTCCAAGAATGCTTCTTGACCTTTCTTGCTTCACAAATCCATTCTATTTTTCGCTCCAAAATGAAGACAAGACCCATGTATATTCAAAAATATGTTTATGTTATTTTTAATCGATTATGATTTTAATATAATCGATTAAAACAATGAATAAACATTTTTTGACATGCATTTTAACAGATTCAATAACTAGTTAAGGTCGAGAATTTTTAATTTTTTATCAAAAACCAATCAAACACTTTTGAAACATCATAAAAACACGTTACTAATCAATTTGCTCCCTTTTAACATAATGTTCCTCTATTAAGTTAATTATAATTTTATATTCCAAAATAAAATTTAATTAAATTATTATCGATGTTTCTTCATTTTTATTAGTATTAAAAATGATATTTAACGAGTTAAAACTTTTTTTTTCAATAAATTATAATTTTATTTTAAAAAAATATTAGTTATATTTATAAGACCCATAAAAAATATTTACCTTAATAGTAACAATTTTATTACTAGATTTCTTTGTGAATGGAAAATATAATAAGTTTATGTAAAAAATAAAATGTGGAAAGCTAAATAAGAAATTTTAGTAGCTTAATTGGTAGAAAATTGTGGTGATTTCAAGAACATGGGTTCAAACTCTTTTCTTCCTTTTTCTTTAAAAAAAAAATTAAAAAAAAAATTAATTAAAATATTGATAGTGGATAAAGAGCACTCAGATTTTAAGGCATTATTGAGGAATCCAATATGTCAAGTGGTGATTAAAATATTCATATAATAAATAATATTAAAAAATTGGTGAATAGTAAAATTTTTGGACTATAAATAGCCATGAGAGGGGAGGCTATTCTGCACAAAGAGAAGAAGAATCAAGTGAAAAAGCTTGAGAAATAGAGAAGAAAGAGTTAGGAAAAAAAATTTAGTTGCAAGAAGAGTAGAGGTTCTGGAGGGTTTTCGAGGAAACAAATTTTGAGCAAGAGATTAAGTCTGGAATAGAGGTAGGGGAGCTAACCTTTCTAACCTTTTATATTATGATTTAGTATTGTTTTATTACTATTCATGTCTTGAAATTCTCTGTGAATACTATTAATGAAAAACATAGGTGCTTACTGTATATCTGTCTATAGTGAATTTCTGTGCTAATATTATATGTTGTTGTTTTGAATCTGTAAATAAGAAATTTGTTAAAACTAGTTGAGGAACACTTTGGCTAAGGAAAGACTTGGTACTTAAGTTGTCCATTGTGACGCACCTCTCTTTCCTGGAAGTCTACTCGAGAAGTTTTTAACTTAAATCTTGTTGAACAGATTATGTACTGTTAAATTATTGTGCAATATATCTCGTTGGAATGAAAATGTCTGATGAATTCATGTTATTGTGGTAGATATGGAATTATGAATTATAATTGTGATGGTAGGATAGAGGAATCTTAAAAACCGGAGTTGGTACATCCTTGATCATAGAGTAGCCCTGGTCAAATCCAGTAAGTTGTGACTAGTCATATGTACTGGCGTTTATGGTGAGTTTGTTTCGTCAAACATTTGATTCTTCTCCGGTGACCATTTATGATGATATTTTAGTATTGTTAATTTATTGTGATATATTCATTTTGTATGATTTTTGCGATGATTGGATTTTATTATATTGGATTTGAATTTATGCATCTGAACATTATATGAGTATTATGGCGAGATTTTGTAAGGGTATAATGTGAGTTGAGGAATATGAGTATGGTATGAGTCTCGCGGAGAGATTCAATAATGATATGGTATTTGTGTATATGTTGATGTTGAGGGTCCTGTAGTTGGAGGTTATCCTGATACTCTAATAATCATCCAGTCTCAAGTAGAGAAGGATGAATTATGTGGTGAGAGGGGCAGGAGGTCCTGGTCTATGTGCCGGTTTTGGACATAGTGTTGAGGACTAACCTTGTGGATTGTATGAAGTATTTTGGAAGTGTATTTGTAAGAGGAAGTAGAAGGCACCGCAAGTGCAAAACCTCCCGTGATCGCTCATCAACATATCATCGGAATGAGTGTCTATTGGGTATTGTGGAATAAGTGTCTATTGGGTATTGTGGAATGAGTGTCTATTGAGTAATGTGGAACGAGTGTCTGTTAAGTATTGTGGGATGAGTGTCTATTAGTAATTGTGGTATTGTGTGATGAGTATCTATGATGCGATTGTTGTATGATGATATAAGTATCTATGATGCAATTGTTGTATGATGGTATGAGGGTGTCTGACATAATTATTATATGAGGTTTGTTGAGTGTATCAAAGTAATGGATGATTATCTATGATGCGATTGTTGTATGATGGTATGAGTATCTATGATGTGCTTGTTGTATGATGGTATGAGGGTGTCTGACATAATTATTATATGAGGTTTGTTGAGTGTATCAAAGTAATTAGGCATGTTTTATAAATGATTGGTTGCATGTTAGCTCACCCTACTTGTTTGTGTTTGTGTATGTGCGATAATCGTATAATTCATTATATGGGAGCAGATGGAGGAATGTCGTCTGATTCAGTGCCAATGAAGAAAGAGATAGAAGAATAAATTAGAAGAATTCGAGTTATATTTATGAGTTTATAATTGAAATCTGAGTTTAAAACATATATATATATATATATATATATATATATATATATATATATATATATATATATATCAACTATGAATTATCAAGTGTGAGATTAAAAGATGTTACTGTAATGCTACAATATATCAATTATGAATTATCAAGTGTGAAATTATGGGATGTTACAATATTTATTCTTATATAATTAATTTTGATTTATATTTTCTTTTTTTTATCTCTACATGACTTTTTATATAGTGATTCTATTCCTTATCCCTCTTTGTTTTCTTTTACTCTAGACTTATGTTTTTGAAAGTTTTGACAAATTTGATTTCTTGAATTTTATGTTATCTTTGTGTTCTAATATTTTTATCCTCTTTTATGTTAGTATATTTTTCTTTTTATTTGTGTTCTTATTTTTATTTTATATGTTGAATTTATATTAAGATTAGAAATTAGAAATGCACGCGATTTTATTTTTCTGTATTTTTTTGTGTGAATCTTTTAGAGTTTTTAAAATAAGCTATGGACATGAATTAAAATTGAAAAACATATGAAATTTAAATAAAATTAATTACTACAATTTAATAAATAATTTCGTTTAAAATAAATCAAAATATAAATTTTAAATAAAAGACCTTTGATTTGAATTTCGTAAACCTTTAAGTCATGTTCATATACCGTTGATATGGATATTTGTTCAAAAATCGTATTCAAATATTATTTTCACCCATCCAGAAGTTACCTAATTAAGAATTGGCTTAATACCTCTTTTTGTCCCTCTTTATAAGGGAAATGTTCAAGTTCGTCCTACCTTTTTTAAAAAGTTCAATGTGGTCCCAAGTTGTGAAAAAAGTGTCCAATTTAATCCTTTTTGGTCACGGCGTTAAATATTTAACGATCCAGCTGACAGCGTGGACTGATCTGTGCAATGTGGCTGTTTACCTTCGTCACGTGGCAGTCACAGTGTTTTTCATTAAATTTGACGTGGCGGCAGTGATTTTCATTAAGTAAAGGCATAGGGTTTGGTTTCCTCCGAATCGGTCTTTGAGGATTGGGAAGTGTTTGGGGAGACATAGGAATGGGTTCCCAAGGGTGTTCTTCGTTTTCGAAAAGTTGGCCCAAAGGATCTTCCCGTTTGTCCCATGGTGGTGCTTGTATGGGAGGTGGGTTAATCCCTACTTGTTACTGTGGTGATACTGCAGTAATCAAAGTGGCCAGAACTACGAAGAATGCTGGGAGAAATTTTTGGGGTTGTCCTCATTACAAGGTTTGAAGTATACCCTTCTCAGTTAATGATTTCTTGAGTTGATTTGATGCATTTGTTCATAGATTCCCTAACATGGTGAATAACAGGGTGGATCTTCAATTGGGAGCTGCTGTAACTTTTTCAAGTGGTGTTGTGAAGACAACGTGGATGAAAAAGATTGCACAATTCTGAAGAGAATAAGTGAGCTGGAAAATGCAGTGAAGGATTTGCAGAAAATGCAGAAAAGGATGAAGTTGTTAGTTGTAGCTTTGTGTGTGTGTATTGTGGTTGACTTTGTCATTTTCAAGTTGTGTTTAGGTTGATTTAGTTAGATCGTGAATTTGGGTGTTTGTTATAAGTTGGCTTAATACTGTTATGTATTTGGATGCTTGAAAAAAGTACGTTGACAATGCAAAGGTGTTTTGGTTGGTGTAACATTACTTATGCAATGCAATGTACAAAATGTTGGAATCAGTCCCCCATTTGGTTTAAAAATAGAATAGATGAAGTTAAATTCAGTGGAGATTATTCGAATCAGTCACCCATTTGGTTTAAAAATATTGAAATAGATCAACCCAATAATGCATATGATGATGACTAATGACACATATTACAAATCTAAGTACAAGCTTTGACCAAAACATGATGAAACCACTTTGATTCATTAAATAAAGGCAGTACATGTTTGTTACCAAAGTACATGATAGTGAATACATATAACCTCCAATTCATCTAAAGAGACAATACATGTCTGTGACCAAAATAAAGATAGTACAATACATAATAAACCAATTCATCTATCTATCTATCTTTTCTTCTAACTCTGAATTTTGTTGAACGGGATGATTGGGAACTTGGAGGTGGCTGTGATGGTTGTGTTGTTTCTGGTGACTGGGTTGTTTGTGTTGGCTGGGTTGCTTCTGGTGGCTGGGTTGCTTCTGGTGGTTGGGTTGCTTCTGGTGGTTGGGGCTGTAAAGGGCAGTTATTCCTGTTGTGCTTTGTCTGACGGCAAATGGTACACTTTTTCCTATGCTCCAACACGCATTTGAGTGTTGTCCTTAGTTAACTCCCATGCCTCCAACTTCCGTTTTTTCTTTGGCCTCCCAGGCAACTTCCTTATCAGTGGTGGTAGTACATCATTGAAATTTGTGGTTTGCCATAGTTGGGGACCATTGAGTGGAAAAATTATGGACGCATACACCTCTTCATATGTGGATCTTCTTAAGCAAGTGGGTATAAAATTGTCTGGATCAACATTACAGTAGTTCATTGCTGCAATTGCATGACAGAATGGGATGCCACTGATCATCCACTTTCTGCAGCTACACTCTTTAGTGTTCAGATCCACTGTGAACTTGTTCCCAACGGATGAACTGTGCCTAACCTCAAAGATCTTTCGTGCAGCCCAGCTGAAAGCAATGAAGCACATCAATAATGAATGTAAATAACAAAATGTATATAAACTGTGGTGATAACATTACCTTGGCAGCCAAAATCTTGACAAATTACATTCTTTCTGAAGCCTGTTCTTTATCTTTGGGCATATTGTGAAGTCCATATATGCCACCTTGCTTCTATTGGTGGCCCACCTTTTCATGAGATACACTCTGATATCCTCCATCATTGTGATAATTGGTTTTCCTCTTGCATGAATGAGAACACTGTTGAAAGCTTCAGTGATGTTGTTATCAAGGGTATCACACATTGGTTGACCTGTGAAGCGAGACCTTGACCAAAACCTGTTGCACAAAAGAATTCTCAAATGGGTTACAATGCATTTGTGACACTAAAGTGTATATAATGGCTAGTGGGTTACCTAGGGGGAGTGACTATGAGGTATTTATATGCTTCAACATTGACTTCTTTAATTTTCAGCATTTCTCTCTCCCAAGCCTGGGGATATGTGGTGGTTGCCGCACTCCACATCAGATTTTTTAATACCTGCCCGCCAAACATTTTCCTAAAGTTTGCATAAAGGTGCCTTAAACAGTATCTTTGTTCTGCCCGAGGCAGAAGCTCCTGGATAGCTAAGACTAACCCCTGCACAATTAAATTTAGTAATAAAACCATATCCTATACAAAAGCATTAACTAAAAATGAAAATACGTTGCACATTATACCTTCTGCTGGTCTGACATCCATGTGCACCCTCCACATACGTCAGTGCCCCCGAGGTCTTCAATTAACAATTGCAAAAACCATGTCCAGCTGTCTTTGTTCTCCACTTCTACTACTGCATAGGCAAGGGGTAGCATTTGATCGTTTGGGTCCCTACCAACAGCAGTCAGCAGCTCCCCCTTGTAAACACCTTTCAAAAAACATCCATCTAAACATATAATGGGCCTACAGCTTATGAAACTATCTTTACAAGCTTTGAGACAAACATACATTCTTTGAAAGATTGGGTCACCATTATGAGAGTCAACTTTAATCTGCACTGTTGACCCTGGATTACACCTCAACAGCTCATGTCCATAGTCGTACACCCTTTTATATTGTTCTTTGAAATCTCCTTCAACCTGTCTTGTGGCAATTAACTTTGCCCTTCTTGCCTTGGATATTGAAACATTTGTATTCCATTTTCTTAATGCTTTAGTACGAATATCATTCACCTTTAAACTAGGATTCTCAACTAAAGATCTATCTATTTCCTGACTTAACCACTTAGCATTCATCAGTTTAATATTAAGTTGCCTACTACAACTATGAGTATCAATTATCTTCCTCAATTGCCAAATTTTTCGTAACGGCAAATAACCACAATAAGCTAGCCATGGGCACTTACCTTGGCCACCTATGCATGTCACCCTCACCCTACGGTTATCATTTTTGATAAATTTTAGATCCCTCCCAGCATGAACAACATACCTTCTAATAGCATCCTTAAACTCTTCCCTGTCAGTAAAAACAATGCCCACTTCCCACTTGTAATCTGCCATGGACTTCTGTTTTGCATATTTTGGGAAAGGACCTACATATATTGTATCATCATTGTCATCCTCCTCACTTGCACTATTTTCAGGAGTTAAAAGCTTATCAGACTCCCAATCATCATCTGACAAACCCCTACATTGTTGGGTTTCTTTTTCACTGTCTTCATCCACGTATTCATCACCACTCAGATCATTCATTCCTACTTCATCATCACTGTTCACTTCCACTTCCACTTCCACTTCCACTTCTTCTTCACTATCAACCTCCCCTCCATCCTGAATGTCCACGTGAAGTACTTGTTCACTTTCGATCTCAATTTCAGCCTCATTATCCACTTCCAATGCTTCTTCACTTACATCCTCAACTTCATCCTCATTCTCAACCTCCACTGCAACCTCATCATCTTCTGCATCCTCATGCTCAACATCCTCATTATCCACTGAATCCTCCTTCTCAACCTCCAATGCATCGTCATGCTCAACATCCAACCAATCCTCATTGTCAACATCCAGTAAATCCTCCTTCTGAACCTCCAATGCATCGTCATTCTCAACATCCCGTGCATCCTTATTGTCAACATCCAGTAAATCCTCCTTCTGAACCTCCAATGCATCGTCATTCTCAACATCCAGTGCATCCTTATTGTCAACATCCACTGCATAGTCATTCTGAACCTCCACTACACCCTCCACTACGTCTGTAATTCCTTCTTCACCACCCTCAACATGTGCTTCTCCTCCCACGCCACTACTCTCACCACTCTCTGCATGACCTTCACATAGCAAAAGAATCTCATTCTCATCATTTTCTAAGATAGTTGCTTCGTCCACCCCATGCACAACATACAGGTTCACTTTCCCCAAATACTTAGCCACATTCATCATGTTCATAGCTCCTTTATCATCATCAACCTTATGTAGAACATCTTGGACACTGTAATATAATTCTTCTACTTGCATGCAACCCATATGGTTAAGTGAACCTAATACTCCAAAATAACACCATTTATCGGGGTCTACGTCCCAATTAACTATCTCCCCGCCTATATAATTAAAGGGGACTTCTTTGATCAAGGTCCCACCATGGTGGACCACTACCCGAAACATGTCATCAGACATCCCTACCCGAACCCTGCAAATGCAAACGGGGGACCACTAATTTCAGTTAAAGTAAGACCTATGGGACCACTATCATGCATCAAAAGAAGACAACTTTTCACACAAAACAATTTCACCCATAGTTAAACTCCTGGAAATGCGACAACAATGAAAACAGATCGGAAAACCTCAAACACTTCAAATTATCAAATGTAAACTCTAACCTGATTTGCGGAATTGGATTTGCTCTGTAGATTTCACCTTCAAGATCACCCAATTTGGATTTCCAGTTCCTCCAAGATGCTTATCCCCAAATCGCGATTTCGAAAACCCAAACCCTAACTCAGAATTTTTTAATCACTGCCACTGCCACGTGAAATTTAATTAACAACACTATGACTGACACGTTACGAAAGTAAACAGCCACGTTGCACAGATCAGTCCACGCTGTCAGCTGGATCGTTAAATATTTAACGCCGTGACCAAAAAGGATTAAATTGGACACTTTTTTCACAACTTGGGACCACATTGAACTTTTTAAGAAAGGTAGGACGAACTTGAACATTTCCCTTATAAAGAGGGACAAAAAGAGGTATTAAGCCTTAAGAATTTTAAAGACGCTGAGCCAACATGTCGATCACCTATTCATCAATACAACATTGAAAAGTTTTCTTAAAATATTGTCAGCAAGCAAAGAAAGGGACACTTTTGTCTATAGTAATAATTGGAAACAACCATCCCAAATAAAGACCAAATGAAAAATTACTTAATTAGCCATACACATATCAATGTGTATATTATTATAAATTTTAATCACTTGAAAATACACTATTATAACACCAGTTGGGAGAGATTGCATAATTGATTTCTTTTATTGAAGTATACTTTTAATCATCTTCGAGGCATTCAATTATTTTTTATTATTAATAGTGAGAACATAATGCCTATTTTACTCTTTTATGATAATAATTTTAAAAAATAATAATCATTATTATAAAATGAATTAAAAAATATTACTAAAATTTATAGTTATAAAAATTATTCACATAAAAATATTATAAAATATTTTTCTATTAATTTTAATAATATTAAAATTGTAAGTTCAATTCATAATTCAAGACAGTCCAGAATCTCAATTCATGCAATTACATTCAAAATCATCATTTTCCATATTATTCATATACTACAAAACATCATTTCAGTTCAAATAACTCAAGGATCATCTTTTCCAGAATCATACACAAGAAATTACACAATTAAAGAAATTTCCTAGCTCCCCTTACCTTAGAGATAAATTGCCCAGCTCACAGAATCACTCCAACAATACCTTGTACCGCAAGGAAACCCAAAAGAAACCTACAACTCACCAATTGGTGATAGAGAACAACTCTTAGAGCTTGAATTGAATTAGGAATTTAAGATGATAACTACAAGACACATGCAACAGAAGAATTTGCATGATCCCGACTCAAGAACATGCAGAGAAAGGGGTAAAAACATCTTACCAGCTAGAATCAAGAAATTGATCGGTCAGTTGTGTAGCCATCTACGCCGTGAACGTCTGGGCACTTCCTGATCGTCAATCAGACAACTCAGTTGAGAGAAATCCTACAGAGAAGGCATAGAAAGAGTAGAGAATAGTGTCTTAGAGAGATGAAGGAATTTAGATAATGAACTGAGCTTTAGAAAATTATATTTATATTATAAGATTACTTTTAAAGTAAAAATGCTCGTCTCATTATTTTAATACACCTATCTACTCTATTACTCTATTTTCTAGGTTCTTACATTCTCCCCAACAACAAAAATTTTCGCCCTCAAAAATTAGATTTACCAGAGAACAGGTGAGGATATGACTCTCTCATAACTCCCAAGTGGAATCACCTATACTACTATCCCAGACAACTTTGACTAGATTGATGGTTTTGCCTCTAAGTTGCTTGGTTTGGCTCTCCACAATCCTGACAGGCTGCACCTCAACAAACAAATCATCCCTAACTTGCACTTCTTCGACTTCTAACACGTGAGAAGGATCAGGCACATACTTCCTAAGCTGTGAGATATGGAAAACTGAGTGAAGATTCGCTAGTTGGGGTGGCATGACTATCTCATACGCCACTGGCCCTACTCGCCTCAAGATCTGGTAAGGACCAATGAACCTAGGAGATAGCTTCCTAACACGAATGGCTCTTCCTATACCAGTAGTAAGAGTCACTCTGAGGAATACATGATCCCCAATTGCAAACTCCAATGATCTTCGCCTCTGATCAACATAGGACTTCTGTCTACTCTGGGATGCCTGCATCCTTTCTTGTATGAGCTTTACCTTCTCTGTAGTTTGCTGAATTAACTCTGGCCCAGTCAACACAGATTCTCCATCCTGAAACCAGCAAAGAGGCGTTCTACATCTTTTCCCATACAGTGCTTCAAACGGTGCCATACCAATGCTGGCCTGATAAGTATTGTTGTATGTGAACTCCACTAGCGACAACACCTCATCCCAGACTCCCAAGTGATCCAAGTCACACGTCCTCAACAAATCCTCAAGTGACTGGATCGTCCTCTCTGACTGACCATCAGTTTGGGGATGATAAGCTGAACTCATCTGAAGCCTACTGCCCATCTCACTCTAAAGCATCTGCCAGAATCTAGAAGTAAAACGCGAATCTCTATCTGATACGACACTAGAAGGCACCCCATGTAGTCTCACTACCTCTCTTATATACAATTGTGCAAGCTTCGCCATCGACATCCTCAAATTTATTGCCAAGAAATGAGCACTCTTGGTCAACCTATACACAATTAACCAGATATCATCATGACCTCTGACCGTGCATGACAAATGGGTAACAAAATTCATAGCTATGCTATCACATTTCCACTCAGTCCAACTACTGCAACAAGCCACCGGGTCTCTGATGCTCCACCTTAGTTTTCTGATAGGTTAAACAAGAAGAGACAAATCGTGCTACATCTCTCTTCATCCCAGACCACCAGAAAGATTCCTTGAGATCCTGATACATTTTAGTCATGCCAGGATGCATGCTAAAACGACTTTGATGCCCTTCCTCAAGGATCAATCTCCTCAGCTCCAAATCACTAGGAACACAAACTCTGCCTTTGAATCGCAGAATGCCATCATCCCCCGAAGCAAAATCTTTGCCCTGATCTGTACCAATCAATCCCACTAACCTCTATAGTTCGACATCTGATAATTGCTTCTCTCTGATACGGTCCAACAATCCACTAGACACCACAAGACTGCTGCATCTGATACCACCAGATTCTAATTCCACCTGCAGTCTCAAGTCTCTGAAACTCTCAACCAACTCCAACTCCCTAACCATTAATGCAGACACATGCACTGTCTTTCTGCTCAAAGCATCTGCAACAACATTCGCCTTCCCACGATGGTAGAGGAGATCAAACTCATAGTCTTTCAGAAATTCCCTCCACCTCCTCTGCCTCATATTCAGCTCCTTCTAATCAAAGAGATATTTCAAACTCTTATGATCACTGAACACATGGAATTGTGCACCATACAGATAGTGTCTCCAAATCTTCAAGAAAAACACAACTACCGCCAACTCCAAGTCATGAGTGGGATAATTCTTCTCATGAACCTTGAGTTGCCTTGAAGCATAGGCGACCACCTTTCTCTCTTGCACCAACACACAACCCAGTCCCTAATAGGAAGCATCACATAAAACCTCAAAAGGTTTACCTGTGTTAGGGATCACCAACATAGGAGCACTAGTCAACCTCTGCTTTAGCTCATTAAAGATAGACTCACACCGGTCCGTCCAAGCAAACAGTTGGTCTTTCCTCGTCAACTGAGTTAATGGCGCCACTATCTTAGAAAATCCCTCTATAAAGCGACGATAGTAGCCCACCAAACCAACAAAGCTTCTTATCTCAGTGGCAGACTTAGGTCTCCTCCATTGAAGCACCGCTTGAACCTTTGTTGGATCTATAGAGATGCCATCAGCTGAGATCACATGCCCCAGAAACTGCACCTCTTCCAACCAGAACTCACTTTTAGATAGCTTGGCATACAACTTCTTTTCTCTTAACACCTCAAGCACTGTTCTAAGGTGAGTTTAATGTTCATCCCGAGTCTTAAAATAAATAAGTATGTCCTCTATAAAGACAACAACGAACTTATCTAAGAATGGTCTAAAGATTCTGTTCATGTAGTCCATGAATATGGCTGGAGCATTAGTCACACCAAAAGACATAAATACATACTCATAGTGACCATATCTGGATCTAAAGGCAGTCTTATGCACATCACCTGCCTTGACCAGAATCTGATGATAACCTGACCTCAGGTCTATCTTGGAGAAAACAGTAGCTCCATGCAGCTGATCCATCAAGTCATCAATCCTAGGCAACGAGTACTTGTTCTTGATTGTTAACTTGTTCAACTGCCTGTAATATATACACAACCTGGAGCTACCATCCTTCTTCTTCACAAGCAACACAGGCGCACCCCACGGCGAGACACTATGTCTTATAAACTGTTTCTTAAGCAAATCTTCAATTTGCTTCTTCAGCTCAGCTAACTCAGCTAGAGCCATTCGATAAGGCAATTTTGATACTGGTCTTGCACTAGGCACCAGATCAATAGAGAACTCAACTTCCCTTTGAGGAGTCAACCCCGAAACTTCCTCAGGAAACACATCCAAGAAACCACTCACAACTGAGTGATCTAGACTCCGCCCACTATGTTCAACCGCCAAATGAAACAACACCAGAAAACAGCAAACTCCTTCACTCAACTCCTTCAATTGCCCAGAAGACAACAACATTGCCTCTTTTTCCTTAGGAAACACTAACTTCTTCTCACCATAGTCTATGAGAATACGATTGGCAGACAGCCAATCCATTCCCAAGATCACATCTAATCCTTGCAAAGGTAAACAGATGACGTTTACCTTGAACTAACGCTCTTCAACCACCATTGAACATCTAGCACACAATGTAGATGTCTTGACCAACCCCGAAGTAGGAGTAGATACAGTCAAATCATACTGTAACTCTCTCACAACCAATCCCAAATCCTTAACACAAGTTTCAGACACAAAAGAGTGTGTCGCTCCAGAATCAAACAACACGCAACATTCTTTACCATGCAACAAACAACTTCCAACAATAAGAGTACCTGAGTTGGTTGCCTCTGACCCAAATAATGTGTACACTCTACCTAAAGCCTACGGTCTGACACCGCCCCTCGGATGAGCTCTCCCCGCCTGATGATTCTGTTGACCTGCCCTCTTGACAGTAGAACAATCCCTGGCATAATGTCCCTTACCTCTGCAAATGTTACACCTCCTGTAACCGACCATTTGAGGACAAACAAACTGAAGATGAGGCCCTCCACAAGAGTAACACCTCACATTCCCAGAAAAGCTGGAATGCCCAGACGACATTGAAGTCTGAGAGGAGGAACTCCTAGACCCATAAGAAGGAGGCCTAGAGTAAGGAGTTCTCCTAGAACTGAAACTACCTCTGAACGTAGATGGTCCTCCCACTCTCAGCGGCTGACTCTTCTGACTCTCCACTTCTATCTTTGTCTTCTCTAACACTCTTGCCATTTCCACCAAAGTAGGGAATTACTCAATAGAAAGACCTCTAACCAATAACTTGATTTCACTTTTCAAACCATTCTCAAATTTCCGACACTGTCATTCTTCACTCATGGATATTGTATGGAACCTAATCAGATGCTTGAATTGGTCAGCATATTCAGAAACTGACATATATCCCCTGAACCAATTGAAGGAACTCAATTTTCTTGGCAAATCTGACACTGTCAGGAAAATATTCAGCGTAAAACTTCCTCTTAAACAACTCCCAAGTGATAGGAGTTCCACTGGCCTCCAGTAGCGTCCTTATGCTACTCCACCAATGACTAGCTTCCCCGAATAGTAAGTACTTCGTGAAAGCCAATCTGTTTTCGTCCGAACATCTCTTGGCATTAAAGATACGCTCCATATCTCTGAACCACCTATCTGCCTCATCTGGGCTAACCTGGCCGTTAAATTTGGCTGGACGATGCTGCAAGAAACTTTCAAGGCACCGTTCTTGAGGTTGAGTGAAAGTAGAAGATGGTGGTCCAGCTACAACCCTACCACTATTCAACAAATCCAAATACTGCCTATGAGAGGCCTCAGCGGATACCCGGGCAGTCTCCAATTGCTGCATTGCCACAAAATTTTGTTGAACTAAAGCAGTATTCTGTTGTTGCATTGCATTAATCACAGATTCCATCATCCTCATCATCTCTGGTGCATCAAGATTAGTGGGTGGGGAAGGAGGAGGCCTAAGTGTCATCTTCTGCTTACACAGAGAGAAAAGCCATCACTCCAACTCAAAGAGACAAGGATAACCACTAAACATGACTAATAGTACACAAGCACAAGCAAGGTACACTCACAACCTACAGAATTTTTAAGGAAAGAACTGCTCTGATACCATTAATGTAACATCCCAAAATATAAAATAAACTATAGAAGAGAGTCATCACATACATGATAAGGTAGAACAATTATCCATCTAGAATATAAAGTATTCTCTTTACAGTTATCCAAAAACAACTATAAATTTAAAACTTTATATATGTACATTAAGATACTCAAAACTATCTATAAGTTTCAACTAAACTAATTACTCCGCAGCATCACCTCCATCCAAAGCCTGCTCCAGGGATACCTCATCTCCCTCTGCTCACACCCATAGGATGATCATTGCAGAAGAAAGAACACCAATACATACAAAACACAAGCACACAACAGGGTAAGCTAGTTTAAACAAAGATTAATCATATATTCATTTACTAAGTTTCATACATTCATACATATTCATTCACATCACATAAACTCTTCATACATGACACCACACTGACTTTGACTGTCCGGACTTAGAATGATTGTCTAGTTGTGGCGGGTCGTGCACTCGTGGTGGCTTCTACTGCTTTGCAAAGCCATTGCCAATGGGTTTCACCCTACCACACTCACGAGGTTAGTCTGTAACACGCCTTGGAGCATACTGGAAACCCCTAAGACTAAGACCTTCTGCTACTCCTCACGACATGGAACAATCCTCTCTACTTGAGAATGAAAGACCATTGGAGTTTCAGGATAACCCCCAAGACTAAGCTCCTGCATTCATTCTAAACATACTTGAATCTCAACAAGAGAGTTCACTTTGGATCACAACATAGGGCACCACCATGTAACCTCTCCGTGAGATTCATGGAATTACGTCCATCAACCATACTTTGAATTCGCATACTTTGAAATCACCAACTTTCACTTTGGAACATAACTCATAACAACAATTAATGATGTATTGTAAGACAACTTAAACCTACTTCATAGTGCACTCAAATATTCATTTAAAACAACTTAGAACTAAAAGAAAAGAGTGAACTAAACCTGGACCATTCGCACAGTGCATACATTCGCAGAACGAATCCAGAGGTATCTCGCACAGCGACCCAACTCGCTATGCAAATCGTCAAACATAGACTCACCCTTCAGAACAATTCACACAGCAGTTAAACTCGCTATGCGAATAAACTTCTAATTGTATCAAACCCAAACCCCTCGCATAGCGCCCCAAATCGCTATGCGAGAGCCCCAGGCAGTGGCTCAAACTCCCTACACACTCGCAAAGCGCACCTATTCGCTATTCGAATAAAATTGGCAATAATTCCAAACCCCAACCAGTCGCATAGCGCCCCGATTCGCCATGCGGATCATCAAATAAAGAGCAACCCTCTCAAACCATTTGCATAGTGTGCCCATTCGCTATGCGAATGCCCTGACAGAGAGCATCTCGCCAGGGTGACTCGCTATGCGAATCCATTCGCACAGCGAGTCTGCATAATCTGCAGAACGAAATTCTGCAGAATTATGCAACTCAACCACCAATTACCAATTCTAACTATTTTCCCCAACTTCAACCACCTCTAGATTGTTTTATAAACCTAATTAGACTTGACTAAGTGATTATAAACCTTCCTAACATTAATCTAAGGTGTTTATGAACCAATTCCTACTCTAAAACATCAAATTCATCAACTTAGGGACCCAAATTCCAATCTACCACTTTGAACCTGTTTTTGACCATTTTGATGACTCAAAAAAATCACATATAACTTACTAAAGTTATCCCAACAGACCAAAACAACTTCTAACATCAAATTCTCATTTTCACTACTCCACTTCCTCATAATGACTTTAACAGAGACATCCTACTATCATTCAAAATCAATCAACCTCAGTACAACTTTTCTCTCATAGATTCCCAACCTTTATACCACCAAAACAGTTCAATTCATAATTCAAGACAGTCCAGAATCTCAATTCATGCAATTACATTCAAAATCATCATTTCCCATATTGTTCATATACTACAAAACATCATTTTAGTTCAAAGAACTCAAGGATCATCTTTTCCAGAAACATACACAAGAAATTACACAATTAAAGAAATTTCCTAGCTCCCCTTACCTTAGAGATAAATTGCCCAGCTCACAGAATCACTCCAACAATACCTTGTACCGCAAGGAAACCCAAAAGAAACCTACAACTCACCAATTGGTGATAGAGAACAACTCTTAGAGCTTGAATTGAATTAGGAATTTAAGATGATAACTACAAGACACATGCAACAAAAGAATTTGCATGATCTCGACTCAAGAACATGCGGAGAAAGGGGGAAAAACAACTTACCAGCTAGAATCAAGAAATTGATCGGTCAATTGTGTAGTCCTCTACGCCGTGAACGTCTGGACACCTTTTGATCGTCAATCATACAACTCAGGGTAGAGAAATCTTAGAGAGAAGGCAGAGAAAGAGTAGAGAATAGTGTCTTAGAGAGATGAAGTGTTTTAGATAATGAACCGAGCTTTAGAAAGTTCTATTTATATTATAAGATTATTTTTAAAGTAAAAATGCTCGTCTCATTATTTTAATACACCTATCTACTCTATTACTCTATTTTCTAGGTTCTTACACTATATACACAAACTAATATATGTACAAACTAATATATGTATTGATGCAAGAAAAAAGGATTTGGAAGAAGGCAAATATTTTATTTTATTTTTATCTATTATAAATATTTGTATTAATATTGAGGATATTTGGATTTCTACATTGTATGGTTATAAGATTGGTAAAAAAGTAAAATAAAATCCTTTGATGATATTAAAAATACAATTATTAGTTTAAATATTTAGAGATTAATACACTTATGAGTTAAAATTTTAGGATGTTACATTATCTCCATTTTCGATTATGGCTTGTCCATTATTTGTGGCTTAGGGTTCAAATGTTGAATACATGTTTTTTGTTTTGTATTTTGATTCTTACATACAAGCATATGGTTTGAATATTTTTTATTTTGTGCTATTTTTGGATTTGTTGAGTTAATCATTGAAGAGTTTAGGAACTCAGCTAAATCTTATAAGATGTTCTTTAATATATTGAACCACTTCTTCATTTTTCGATTATTGTTTCATCATTATTTGTGGTTGAACAACAGACTACTTTTTCTTTTTTTATTATAATTTGGTTGTTATATTGGATGCCCTCATTATTAATTAAGTTAAAAAAACTATATTTATTTATTTTTAAAGTTTAGAAATAATAACATATTAATGTTTTGAATAAAAAAACTTAATTTTGCGTTGAAATTAAGAACTAAAAACATAATTAATTTTTAAATTTATAAAGAAAATAGTGGTTAAAAATTATTAACTTTAGTACACTTATAAATTGTGCTGTAATCTAAAAATGTGTTTAAACATATATGTTACGAATTAATTATTATGTTGTTGATGAATTAAGATGCTATTTGTATGGTGGATAATGTTAAGAGTAAGCCCCACTGAAGAATGTTATATTTAATGTCACAAATCTCATGTTAGTGAGTGTCATACATAATAACAACATTAATTATATGTTTAATCATTTGATCATTTTCAATAATCCAATGTTTAATTCGGTGCACTTTATGCGATGGCTTTTGCACACTTTTTTAACTAATTTGAGGGAAAGGTAGAGTTTATAAAATATAGTGATTATCTTGACTTAATTTAGGATCAAATCAGCAACAGGTAATCCAAGATCTATGTTACTATTCATTATATGGTATGCCATACTTGATTTTTGCAACGGGTAGTGTGGTTATTCTGTCATTTATTTAGTAATAATGCTTATAGAAATATGTTTCACTATTGTTATTTTATTCATTGAGCTAGATTATTGGTATAATATGACATTGTTGATCAAGTTTTGGCTAATAGTTTTGTTCTTTATTACAAATTCTATTAGTATTAACTTAAAAATAGTGTTGAATGTATGTTTATATAGAACCATAATATTCTGAATAATATATCCTTTTATTCTCACATAATAAACTATATATATTCTTTTCTTTATGCAATTTATGTAAAGACTTGAAAAATAGAGTGTTATAAAGCAGATAGGTGTGTTAAAATAATGAGACAGATTATTTTAATTTAAACTAATCTTATAATATAAATAGAATTTTATAAACAATTCTCATTATTCTAAGAACATTTCATCTCTCTAGAACTCAATTCCTTTGAGTTCTCTGACTTCTCTCTACAATCTCTCTCTGCTGAGTTATCTGTTCGACGATCAGGAGGTGCCTAGGCGATCCTGGCGTTGAAGACTTCGTTTTGGACCGATCAATTTCGTGTTCTTCAGCTGGTAACTGGTTTCCACTATTATACGTTTTCGGTGGACTGTGAACATGCACTATTTCCGCTTTGCATGTGGTTAACAGTTCTTCCTTCCATTTGCTAGCTCAATTTAGGTTCTAAGTGTTGTTCTCTATCACCAATTGGTGAGTTGTAGGTTTCTGTTGAGTTTTCTTGCAGTGCAAGGTACGGTTGGAGCGTTTCTGTGAGTGGGGTTGTTTATCTTTGAGGTAAGGGAAGCTAGGTTGTGTTTTAGTTATCAGTTTGTGTTGTATGGGATAATTTCGTGTTATTGTGCTGTTTGGTTAAAAATTTAGCTGATGAATGTATGTTCTTAAAATGTTAAATTGTGGAGACTGTAGAATGATGGTTATGAACTGAATTGGATGTTGTGTGCTGCTGTAATTGAATATATATTCAAATGTGAAATCTGGTATTGTGATGATTAAGTAAATATGAAGTGATTTGAATGTGTTTAGTGTATTTTAGAGGAGGTGAGGTAGTGAATTTGAGTATTAGAGGTCAAGTGTTGTTAGAGGCTGCTGGGGTAGTTTAGACAGGTCATTTGTGACTTGTTTGAGTCATCAAAATGGTTAAAATCAGGTTCAAAGTGGTCAATTAGGATTTGGGTCTCGAAGTTGATGAATTGAGGTTTTAGAGTAGGATTTGATGCATAAACACTTCAGATTGAGGATAGTAAGGTCTAGAATTATTTAGTCAAGTCTAATTAAGTATAGTGTTAGAAGTTGGCAAAGTTGAGTAGAATTGGTAAAGAGGAGTTGAGTTGCATAATTCTGCAAAATTTCGTTCTACAAATTATGCAAACTCGCTGTGCGAATGGATTCGCACAGCAAGTCACCTTGGTGAGGTGCTCTTTGCCAAGACACTCGCATAGCGATGGGTGCGCTGTGCGAGTAAAGTGAGAGGGTTGCTCTCGGTTTGTCAATCCGCATAGCGAATCAAAACGCTATGCGACTTGTTGAGGTCTGGAACCACTATTTTTTTTTTATTTGAACAGCGAGTGGGTTTCGCTCTACGAGTGTTTAAGAAGTCTGAGTCTCTGTTTGAGGTTCTCGCATAGCGAGTTAGGACGCTATGCGAGGGGTTGGGGTCTGTTACATTTCACAGTTTATTCGCATAACGAGTTTAGTCGTTATGCGAGTGGTTATGAGGAGTTGGTCTCTATCTAAGGATTTCGCAAGGCGAGTTAGGTCGCTTGCGAGAAGCTTATGGCTTCGTTGTGCGAAAGTGTGCGCTATGTGAGGGGTTAAGTTCTAGTTCGGTTCTCTTGTGATCTTAAGTTGTTTTAAATGAACAATTGAATGTTGTATGAAGTAAGTTGAAATTGTATCATGTAATATCCGTGGTGATTGATGTATGTTGTAATTAAAAGTGTAAAGTTCAAGTGTGGTTAATGGACGTAATTCCATGATCCTCAAGGAGAGGAGACATGGTGGTGCCCTATGTTGTGATTCAAAGTGAAATCTCTAGTTGAGATTCAAGTAAGTTTAGAATGAATGCAGGAGCTTAGTCTTGGAGGTTATCCTGAAACTCCAATGGTCTTTTATTCTTAAGTAGAGAGGATTGATCCATGTCGTGAGGAGTAGCAGGAGGTCCTAGTTTTGGGTGCTTCCAGTGAGGCCCAAGGTGAGTGATAACGGACTAACCTCGTGAGTGTGGTAGGGTGAAACCCATTGGCAACGGCTTTGCAAAGCAGTAGAAGCCACCACGAGTGCACGACCCACCATAGCTCGACAATCATTCTAAGTCTGGACAATCAAAGTCAGTGTGGTGTTATGTGTAAAGGGTTTAAGTGATGTGAATGAATAATATGTTTGTATGAAGTTAAATGAATTGACGTATGATTAATCTTTGTTTAAACTAGCTTACCCTGTTGTGTGCTTGTGTTTTGTATGTTCTGTTGTTCTTCTTCTGCAATGACCATCCTTTGGATGTGAGCAGCAGAAGAAGAGGTCTCTCTGGAGCAAGCATTGGATGAAGGTGATGTTGCTGAGTAGTTGGATTAGTTATTAGTGATCTTGTGTATAGTTTTGAGTTTCCTTTGGTTTGTATTTATATAAAGTTTAAATTTATAGTTGTTTTTAGATGACTGTAAAGGAAACACTTTATACTCTAGATGGATAACTGTATTACTTTATCATGCATGTAGTTTCTCTTTAATATAGTCTATACTATATATTTTGGGGATGTTACATTAATGGTATCAGAGCAGTTCTTTCCTTAGGAATCCTGTAGGTTTTGAGTGTGCCTTGCTTGTGCTTGTGTGCTCTTAGTCATGTTTAGTAGCAATCCTTGTCTCTTTGAGTTGGACTGACGTATTTTCTCTCTGTGTAAGCAGAAGATGGCACCTAGGCCTCCTCCTCCTCCACCCACAAATCTTGATGCACCTGATATGATGAGGATGATTGAATCAGTGATCAGTGAGATGCGGCAGCAGAATACTTCTTTGGTACAACAAAATTCTGCGGCAATGCAACAGTTGGAATCTGCTCGAGTTTCAGCTAAGGCCTCTCAAAGGCAGTATTTGGACTTGTTGACCAGTGTGAGGATTGTAGTTGGACCCTCATCTTCTTCTTCCACACAACCTCAAGAGTGGAGCCTTGAGAATTTCTTGCAGCACCGTCTAGCAAAGTTTAATGGACAGGTTAGCCCGGATGAGGCAGATAGGTGGTTCAGAGATATGGAGCGCATCTTTAATGCCAAGAGGTGTTCATAAGAGAAATGATTGGCTTTCATGGAGTACTTATTGTCCGGGGAAGCTAGTCATTGGTGGAGTGGTATGAGGACGATAATGGAGGGCAGTAACACTCCTATCACTTGGGAGCTGTTCAAGGAGAGATTTTATGCTGAATATTTTCCTGACAGCGTTAGATTTGCTAAGGAGATTGAATTCCTACAGCTGGTACAGGGAAATATGTTAGTTTCTGAGTATGCGGACCGGTTCAAGCATCTGATCAGGTTTCATACAGTGCCTATGAGTGAAGTTTGGCAGTGTTGGAAATTTGAGAATGGCCTGAGAGGAGAAATCAAGTTGTTAGTAAAAGGAGTTTCTATTAAGGAATTCCCTGCTTTGGTGGAAATGGCAAGAGTCATGGAAAAGACTAAGTTGGAAGTTGATAGCCAGAAGAGTCAATCGTTGAGAGTGAGAGGACCAGTGATGTTCAGAGGTGGTTCCAGTTCTAGGAGGACTCCCTATTCTAGGCCTCCTTCTCATGGGTCTAGAGGGTCTTCTTCTCAGGTTTCTGTGTCGTCTGGACCTTCCAGCAGTTCTGGGGGAGTGAGATGCTATTCTTGTGGAAGTCCCCATCTTCAGTCAGTCTGTCCCCAGATGGCGGGTTATAGGAGATGTAATATATGCCGGGTTGAGGAGCATTACGCCAGGGACTGTCCTACTGTCAGGAGGACAGGTCAACAGACTCATCAGGCTGTGAGAGCACGTCCGAGGGGCAGTGCCAGACCGTAGGCTTCAGGCAGGGTGTATGCTTTATCGGGGTTAGAGGCAGCCAGCTCAGGTACTCTTATTGTTGGGCGTTGTGTGTTGAATGGTAGAGAGTGTTGTGTGTTATTTGATTCTGAAGCGACACACTCCTTTGTGTCTGAAGATTGTGTTGCTGATTTGAGATTAGTTGTGAGAGAGTTACAGTATGATTTGGCTGTAGCTACTCCCACTTCGGGGTTCGTCAAGACATCTACTTTTGGGTGCTAGATGTTCTATGGTTGTAGAAGGGCGTCCGTTCAAGGTAAACCTCATTTGTTTACCTTTGCAAGGATTAGATGTAATCTTGGGGATGTATTGGCTATCTACCAATCACATTCTCATAGATTGTGGTGAGAAGAAGTTAGTTTTTCTTGATGAAGAAGGGACATTGTTCTTGTCTTCAGAGCAGCTGAAGCAAGAGTTGGTGGAAGGAGCTTGTTGTTTTCTTGTGTTGTCGCATCTGGCGGTTGAGTAGAGTGGGCACGGTTTAGATCACTTAGTTGTGAGTGATTTCTTGGATGTGTTTCCGGAGGAAGTGCCGGGGTTGCCTCCTCAGAGGGAAGTTGAGTTCTCTATTGATCTGGTGCCTGGAGCAGAACCAGTATCAATATCGCCCTATAGAATGGCTCCAACTGAGTTAACTGAGCTGAAGAAGCAAATTGAAGATTTGCTTGAGAAACAACTCATAAGACCGAGTGTTTCTCCGTGGGGTGCGCCTGTGTTGCTTGTGAAGAAGAAGGATGGTAACTCCAGACTGTGTATAGATTACAGGCAGTTGAACAAGTTAACCATCAAGAACAAGTACTTGCCCAGGATTGATGATTTTATGGATCAGCTGCATGGAGCTACTGTTTTCTCCAAGATAGACCTGAGGTCAGGTTATCATCAGATTCTGGTCAAGGTAGGTGATGTGCAGAAGACTGCCTTTAGGTCTAGATATGGTCACTACGAGTATGTAGTTATGTCTTTTGGTGTGACTAATGCTCCAGCCATATTCATGGACTATATGGACAGAATCTTCAGGCCGTTCTTAGATAAGTTTGTTGTTGTTTTTATAGATGACATGCTTATTTATTCTAAGACTCGGGAGGAGCATGAGAATCACCTTAGGACAGTGCTTGGGATTTTGAGAGAGAAAAAGTTGTACGCTAAACTTTCTAAGTGTGAGTTCTGGTTAGAAGAGGTGCAGTTTCTGGGACATGTTATCTTAGCGGGTGGAATTGTTGTGGATCTAACTAAGGTTCAAGCAGTGCTTCAGTGGGAGAGACCGAAGTTTGCCACTGAGATTAGAAGTTTTGTTGGTTTAACGGGCTACTATCTTTGTTTCATAGAAGGTTTTTCTAGAATGGTAGCGTCGTTGACTCAGTTGACGAGGAAAGATCAACCTTTTGCTTGGACGGACCAGTGTGAGTCTAGTTTTCAAGAATTAAAGCAGAGGTTGACCAGTGCTCTGGTGTTGGTAATCCCTGACACAAGAAAATCTTTTGAGGTTTTCTGTGATGCTTCTTATCAGGGACTTGGCTGTGTGTTGATGCAAGAGAGGAAGGTGGTCGCCTATGCTTCAAGGTAACTTAAGGTTCATGAGAAGAATTATCCCACTCATGACTTGGAGTTGGCAGCAGTTGTGTTTGCCTTGAAGATATGGAGGCACTATTTGTTTGGTGCATAGTTTCAGGTGTTCAATGATCATAAGAGTTTGAAGTATCTCTTTGATCAGAAGGAGCTGAACATGAGGCAGAGGAGATGGATGGAGTTTTTGAAAGACTTTGAGTTTGGTCTTCTCTACCATCCGGGGAAGGCGAATGTGGTTGCTAATGCGTTGAGTAGGAAGACGGTTCATGTATCAGCATTGATGGTTAGAGAATTGGAGTTGGTGGAGAGTTTCAAGAATTTGAGACTGTAGGTGGAGTTAGAATCGGATTTTATCAGATGCAACAATTTGGTGGTATCAAGTGGGTTGTTGGACCGCATCAGAGATAAACAATTGTTAGACGTCGAGCTTCAAAAATCAACAGGGTTGATCGGTATCGAATAGGGTAAAGACTTCAATGTGGGGACTGATGGTATACTGCGGTTCAGAAGCCGAGTTTGTGTTCCTAAGGATTCGGAGCTGAGGAGATTAATCCTTGAGGAGGGTCACAAGAGTCGTTTTAGCATGCATCCTGGCATGACTAAAATGTATCAAGACCTCAAGGATTCGTTTTGGTGGTCTGCAATGAAGGGTGATATTGCACGGTTTGTGGCTTCTTGTTTGACCTGTCAGAAGGTTAAAGTGGAGCATCAACGACCTGGAGGTTTGTTGCAGCAGCTAGAAATTCCTGAGTGGAAATGGGATAGCATAGCTATGGACTTTGTTACCCATTTGCCACGAACGGTAAAAGGTCATGATGTTATATGGGTGATTATTGACAGGCTGACCAAGATCGCTCATTTCTTAGCAGTCAATTTGAGGATGTCTATGGCTAAGCTTGCTCAGTTGTATATCAGAGAAGTGGTGAGACTGCATGGAGTGCCTTCTAGCATTGTATCAGATAGAGATCCAAGGTTTACTTCTCGTTTTTGGGAGACTTTTCAGAGTGAGTTGGGCAGCAGACTTTAGATGAGTTCAGCTTATCATCCATAGACTGACGGTCAGTCAGAAAGGACGATCCAGTCACTTGAGGATTTATTGAGGACGTTTGTCTTGGATCGTTTGGGATGAGGTGTTGTCGTTGGTGGAATTCACCTACAACAACAGTTATCAAGCCAGCATTGGTATGGCACCGTTTGAGGCATTGTATGGGAGAAGGTGTAGGACGCCTCTTTGCTGGTTTCAGGATGGAGAATCAGTTTTGACTAGACTGGAGTTGATTCAGCAGACGACCGATAAGGTGAAGTTGATTCGGGAAAGGATGCAGGCGTCTCAGAGTAGACAGAAGTCCTATGCCGATCAGAGACGGAGACCATTGGAATTTGCTGTTGGGGATCATGTATTCCTCAGAGTGACTCCTACTACTGGTGTAGGAAGAGCCATTCGTGCAAGGAAGTTATCTCCTAGGTTCATTGGTCCTTATCAGATCCTGAAGCGTGTAGGGCCAATGGCGTATGAGATAGCCATGCCTCCTAAACTAGCTCTTCATTCAGTGTTCCACGTATCACAGCTTAGGAAGTATGTGCCTGATCCTTCCCGCGTGTTAGAAGTTGAAGACGTGCAAATCAGAGAAGATCTGTCTGTAGAAGTGCATCCTGTCAGGATTATGGAGAGCCAGACCAAACAACTTAGGGGAAAGAACATCAGTCTAGTCAAGGTTGTCTGGGATAGTATAACAGGCGATTCCACTTGGGAATTAGAGGGAGTTATGAGAGAATCCTATCCTCACCTGTTCTCTAGTAAGTCTAATTTTCGAGGGCGAAAATTTTGTTGTTGGGGAGAATGTAAAGACCTGAAAAATAGAGTGTTATAGTGCAGATATGTGTGTTAAAATAATGAGACAGATTAGTTTAATTTAAAATAATCTTATAATATTAATAGAATTTTATAAACACTTCTCATTATTCTAAGAACACTTCATCTCTCTAGAACTCAATTCCTCAGAGTTCTATGACTTATCTCTACAATCTCTATCTACTGAGTTATTTGTTCGACGATCAGGAGGTGCCTAGGCGATCTTGGCGTTGAGGACTTCGTTTTGGACTGATCAATTTCGTGTTCTTCAGTTGGTAAGTGGTTTCCATTGTTATACGTTTTCTGTGGACTGTGAACATGCACTAATTCCGCTTTGCATGTGGTTAACAGTTTTTCCTTCCATTTGCTAGCTCAATTTAGGTTCTAAGTGTTGTTCTCTATCACCAATTGGTGAGTTGTAGGTTTCTGTTGAGTTCCCTTGCAGTGTAAGGTACAATTGGAGCGTTTCTGTGAGTGGGGTTGTTTATCTTTGAGGTAAGGGAAGCTAGGTTGTGTTTCAGTTATCAATTTGTGTTGTATGGGATAATTTCGTGTTATTGTGTTGTTTGGTTGAAAATTTAGCTGATGAATGTATGTTCTTAAAATGTTAAATTGTGGAGACTGTGGAAGAATGATTATGAATTGAATTGGATGTTGTGTGCTGTTGTAATTGAATATATATTCAGGTGTGAAATCTGGTGTTGTGGTGATTAAGTAAATATGAAGTGATTTGAATGTGTTTAGTGTATTTTAGAGGAAGTGAGGTAGTGAATTTGAGTATTAGAGGTCAAGTGCTGTTAGAGGCTGTTGTGGTAGTTTAGATAAGTCATTTGTGACTTGTTTGAGTCATCAAAATGGTTAAAATCAGGTTCAAAGTGGTCAATTAGGATTTGGGTCTCTAAGTTGATGAATTGAGGTTTTAGAGTAGGATTTGATGCATAAACACTTCAGATTAAGGATAAGAAGGTCTAGAATCATTTAGTCAAGTCTAATTAAGTATATACAACGGATTAGGAGTGTTAGAAGTTGGCAAAGTTGAGTAGAATTGGTAAAGAGGAGTTGAGTTGCATAATTCTGCAGAATTTTGTTATGTAGATTATGCAGACTCGTTGTGCGAATGGATTCGCATAGCGAGTCACCTTGACGAGGTGCTCTCTGCCAAGTCACTCGCATAGCGATGGGTGCGTTGTGCGAGTAAAGTAAGAGGGTTGCTCTCTGTTTGTCAATCCGCATAGCGAATCAAAATGCTATGCGACTGGTTGGGGTCTGGAACCATTTTTTTTTATTCGAACAACGAGTGGGTTTCGCTCTGCGAGTGTTTAAGAAGTCTGAGTCTCTGTTTGAGGTTCTCGCATAGCGAGTTAGGACGCTATGCGAGGGGTTGGGGTCTGTTACATTTCACAGTTTATTCGCATAACGAATTAGTTGCTATGCGAGTGGTTATGAGGAGTTGGTCTCTGTCTAAGGATTTCGCAAGGCGAGTTAGGTCGCTGTGCGAGAAGCTTATGGCTTCGCTGTGCGAAAGTGTGCGCTATGCGAGGGGTTCAGTTCTAGTTTAGTTCTCTTGTGATCTTAAGTTGTTTTAAATGAACAATTGAGTGTTGTATGAAGTAAGTTGAAGTTGTATCATGTAATATCTGTGGTGATTGATGTATGTTGTAATTAAAAGTGTAAAGTTCAAGTGTGGTTAATGGACGTAATTCCATGATCCTTAAGGAGAAGAGACATGGTGGTGCCCTATGTTGTGATTCAAAGTGAAATCTCTAGTTGAGATTCAAGTAAGTTTAGAATGGATGCAGGAGCTTAGTCTTGGAGGTTATCCTGAAACTCCAATGGTCTTTTATTCTCAAGTAGAGAGGATTGATCCATGTCGTGAGGAGTAGTAGGAGGTCCTAGTCTTGGGTGCTTCCAGTATGGCCCAAGGTGAGTGATAACGGACTAACCTCGTGAGTGTGGTAGGGTGAAACCCATTGGCAACGACTTTGCAAAGCAGTAGAAGCCACCACGAGTGCACGACCCACCATAGCTCGGCAGTCATTCTAAGTCCGGACAGTCAAATTCAGTGTGGTGTTATGTGTAAAGGATTTAAGTGATGTGAATGAATAATATGTTTGTATGAAGTTAAATGAATTGACGTATGATTAATCTTTGTTTAAACTAGCTTACCCTGTTGTGTGCTTGTGTTTTGTATGTTCTATTGTTCTTCTTCTACAATGACCATCCTTTGGATGTGAGTAGCAGAAGAAGAGGTCTCTCTGGAGCAAGCATTGGATGGAGGTGATGCTACTGAGTAGTTGGATTAGTTATTAGTGATCTTGTGTATAATTTTGAGTTTCCTTTGGTTTGTATTTATATAAAGTTTAAATTTATAGTTGTTTTTGGATGACTGTAAAGAAAACACTTTATACTCTAGATGAATAACTTATTACTTTATCATGCATGTAGCTTCTCTTTAATATAGTCTATACTATATATTTTGGGATGTTACCATCTGCACTCACAAAAGTGTAATATTTCAATACAAAATGTTGTCACAATCTATAATTTTTATTTTATAACATAGATTAACTATATTATTATTATTATTATTATTATTATTAACATTTCAAAACATTTTTATCTAACAAAAAAAGATATTAATAATCACCAATAATTATTAGTATTTTATATCTTACAACTTCTTTCAAAGAAATATACATTTATTTAATAAATATTCTTCTAATCAATAAAAAGAACTCATAACTTGTGGTACACACGGGTTTAATATTAGTTTCTATAATAATGTATTATACGAAGAGATATTGTAATGTTTATGACAGTAAAAATAATATTATTGTATTATATCGATAAAAAAATTTCTGAGGTTACTATAACTATAGTATTATAATTATATAATCTTATAAGTAAAATTAGTTTATAGTTGCTAAAAAAATCTTTTACCAAAAACAAAAGGTCTATTCATTCTCTATTTTAAATCATAAAATTGAAATAAAAGTGTTAAAACTAATTATAAAAAATTGTTAGAAAAAGACGTTGATTCTCTCAAAAAGTGTGCGAGTGTGTTATATGTGGAGCCACGTCAGGAAGGTTATCCATTCTAATTATAGAATATGATTAGACTAAGCATATGTGGCGCTACGCTAATAACCATTATTTATAACTTAAATATTTGTAAATATAACGAAATTGTTTATAACTTTTATAGATTCTTTTAAATAAATATAATGTGTATAAGTATTTTTTTTAAGTTGGTACTAAGTAGAAAATATTAGTTATATTTAAAGAATCAATTTGAATCATAAATTTATATTTTTATTAAAATAATATTTACTTCATATATAATAATATAATAATAAATAATAGCACATATACATAATAACTAATACATCAAAATAACAAAATTTAGTTATAATATATGATTAAAATAGATATAGATTTGAATTATTTATAATAAAGAGATTTAAAAACTTTTATTGGATCACTTTTTTAATAATTCTATTGGAGAAATTTATTAGAGTATGTAAAAATAATTCATATTTTTAAATGTATGATAATTTAATAAAAAATGTTGAATTTTTTAAATAAGTACAGCCAACAGACATTAGTATCATCATCCAATTGATGAATTTTTTTAAACATACCAATAAGAATTTAATTCTAAGTGCATGCACAAATAATATTTTATCTGAGAAATTTAAAGTACTTTCCTTTAATAGACACATTGAAAATTTGAGAAATTGTCTGCCACTAATAATTGTCTCACCCTAATCTTATACTATATTTTATTCTATTATTACATATTCTTCTAGGCTTATTATTAGATGTTATATTAATTTCGTTTCTGGTAATATATGTTTATTGTTGGTTAATCAAACTTTTATATATAATAAAAATTAAATACAGATTTCTCGCAATATAAACAATTTTCATGAATGTAAAAGTTACTTATAACTCATCTTCCTGATAGCCTTCTTATCATCATGATCCAGAATATGATATAATAATAGTAATCTTATCTACTTTGCATAAATAATAAATAAAAATTATGTGAATTTTTTCATAATTTTAGAATTATACCTAATTTCAAGGACTAGATTTGTTATTTTAAACATTTTGTCTTATTATATTTTAATCACAAAAAGACAAACTTATGTTCTTTAATCCAACTTTTTTTAAACTAATGCTTCTTCATCCCATAGTCCATTATTGCATTAGATGATTAACATCTCTCACATTATTTGTTTCAATTTAAGTAGAATTTGATGTTTCAAGGATAGAAGTGTTTTTATTTCTCTTGTAGTTTCAATGAAAGAATGTCTACTATACCAAAATAAATGTAAAAGAAAATAAAAATAAAAGGATTAAAAAGGAAAAACAAGATAGAAAGATTGTGTATAGATGAAGATGATGATAGTACATGATAGACTAAACTCCTCATATTTATATTTTTAAAATTATTTTCTTATCATAAGATTTGTCACATTTATTTATTTATTATTTTCCCCGCGGAATTCATACCATAGTCACGATTAGGGTCTAATTATTCTATTATAAAATCTTATTATCCGCGAGTTCTTCCTTCCCTCGTACCTCAACTTCATTGTTCTGCTTCCTTCCTTCATCCTTCTGTCTCTACCCTTCAACCTCACTTTTCTTCTTTTCTATCAACCTTTCGACGCCTTGTAATTCTAATTGCACCCTCCAAAACTTCCTTTCTCGTCTCACCTGTAAGTATTCAAACTCCTCCCTTTCTCTCTTTCTCTTTTTCTGTATACCATATGAAAACATGGGTCATGCACTTTCGTTTTTATTTTCCTTTACTCACCTTATTTATGTGTTCTTGGCCTCTTGTGCTCATCTGGGTGTTGAAATTTTCCATCAAAAATGTTTCTTTTTTCATTTTTTTGTTGTTGTTGTTGTGGGAACTGCTTGGTCTTCAATGGATGCGCTTTAACTTTGCGCAAGGAAACTTATGAAGTAACTATCAATACTGTGCGATGATGATTGAGATCCTGATTTATATATTTCTAATAGATTGAAACAAATACCACTGTCTCTTGCTTTTCATGTTCAACACGCCACTGTACTCCACTGTTCATTGATGGCTAAATTTTGTTTTCTCTCGTGGCAGATCTAGAGATAAATTTGTTTTGGGTGTGTTTGATTTTTATTTTTTGAGAACTGATTTTAGTTCCTACACAAAATTGATGCTGTAGGAAATTGTTTTAGAAAATAGTTTTTAAAACCAGAAAGCGAGAAGGAAATCTTACAGAATTTTCTTGTTCCTGCAAAAAGTGATTTGGTGATGGATGGTGGATATGAGAAACTTTTTTTTTTTCCTTCAGAGTACATGATATGCATGATACAGGACATCCCTGACATAGGTTTCTCTGTCTTTTTGACCTTCTTTTGCTTTGAGAGATATTTTTCTATCGAATTGCTTCTTTCAATTGGAAGAACCTTTTCTGTTAGCCTAACGATAATAATCTCTTATATAATGTAATTAGGATAATAAGAAAATTGCATTGACTATTAGCGAAAGTAATGTCTATTGAAACATAACTAGTCTTTGATTATGTAAAGAATAAAGGATTAATTTCAGCTGATAAAGATATTTATATAATATATTTAGTATCTAACAGTATTATGAACCTATCGTCTTGGAAAGAGAATATCTGTGGGGAAAATTCTTGAAATTAGTTTATTTAAGTAGATCGGCGAGTTCTGCCTGCAATTGTTTCAATCTGTCAAATAAAGAAAAAATGTAGTACTGATATGTTTATTTTCTGTAGCTGTAATTGTCATTTTTCTGGCAATCATTGACGACAAGTGATTGTAGATTTGAAATCTTATCACCGTAACCTCTTTATTTTCCAGGAACAGAGATTAAGTGGAGTAATTTTAAAAGGATTTGGATAATGTGATATGGTTAGATAGAGAGAGAGAAATGCAAATTTTGACAAATATAATTGAGTGCATAATAACAAATCATGATGAGTTCTTATTTGATAAAAATATTAAGGTTGTGTGCTTCTTTCTCCGACATAACCATGATATGTTATTTAATCTAACGAGAAATTGCAAATCGATTTTCAACTACTTTGAGGAAATAAAATAGAATAATTATGGTCGCACCGCACCTCAGACTTTGTATTCAAAGTAGGGTCTGTGATGATAGATTATTCTCCAATTTTCATATTATATATATTTTTTTCCATCATAAAGTCTACTTAAAGGTGGCTGGAGAGTTGAATCGGTTGGTTCTTACCAAATTTAGCATTTGAATCAGTTAAAATATTTTTATTTTAATTTTAGTTTTCAAAATATTATTCTTTAAGCATAAATATTTGGTAGCTAAGAGGGGTTTGTCATCCATAACTTTGAACTTGTCAACTCTAGGCAAAGTCGACCACACCCTCACCAACCATGTAAAGCCTTGATGAAAATAATCATCACCCTTTATAGAAAGGTAGTTTCCAAAAATCTGTGAATGATGTTGCTACTCTAATATTATCCTGTAAACCTTTTGATTTGATCTGAAGACTTTGTTTTTTTTTTTTTTTATATATACTAGTTATTTTTTATGGAAACTTAAAACTAAAATTGTTAACCAAGTGACCATATTTCTCCTAATCATAGATGATGTAAACACTGCATTTCATTTGGTTGGTTGACATTTCTTACTTCAACCTTTAGTTTTGAGTGTTTTCTAAAATTTAAACTCTCTCATCATGACAAAACTTCATTTAACTGTGGACCAATCTGTAATAACATGAGGCACTCAACTCACAAGATGTGGTTGTGCATTTCAGGTTCAGTTACCTGTGAAAGTAAACATTGGAAAACTGAAGGGAAAAAATGGCCTTAGATAACTTGGAGGAGGTTGTGCCCCAAAACGAAAAGTGGAAATCTTCCAATGAAGTCATTGCAGATTCTGATATAAACGCCTCGAGTGGCTTTGACTGCAACATCTGCCTTGAGTGTGTGCAAGAACCAGTGGTCACACTCTGTGGTCATCTTTATTGCTGGCCATGCATATACAAATGGCTTCATTTTCAACGTACCTCTTTTGACAGTGAAGAGCAACAGAATCCACAATGTCCAGTATGCAAATCAGAAGTTTCTCAATCCTCCCTTGTTCCATTATATGGCCGTGGCCTTACCACAAGACCTTCTAAGGGGAAAACACATCAAGTTGGGAATGTCATACCACAAAGACCTCATGGTCCCAGATCATTGAGTACCAGCAGGGTTTCCCAACCTATTTCTCAAAGTTATCATGATCCCTATAGTAATCCTTATTATACTCAGCAATTCAACTCAGTTCCAAACGGTTATACCTCACCGATGCTCAGAACAAGTGGTTCACTGGACAACTCATTTGGAATCTTTGGTGAGATGATATATGCAAGGGTGTTTGGTAACCAGGTGACAAACATGCATCCATATGCTAATTCGTACAATCTTTCTGGGATCAGTAACCCAAGGATGAGAAGACATTTAATGCATGTTGATAAATCACTCAGCAGAATAAGTTGTTTCCTCCTATGCTGCCTAGTTTTGTGTCTCCTTTTATTCTGATTGATACTTCCTTTTTATCTTTAGTTATAGCACATCCTTGCATAGAATACAACAGCCTATTGATCCAGATGTATTCTATGCTAGAGAAGTCGCAAATTAATGCTGAGTTATGTGTAATTATTTATTACCATTCTCTCTAGTAGTTATATATGAAATGAACAATGATATTCTTACGTGATTTATCACTACCTTCTTGTACAACACTTTTTATTGTTTCTGCATGTCTCTTCATCACATGTTGATTTCTATCTTTTGTTATCCCAATTTTTTCCTATCTGTAGTATTTGTCATAAGTTTTTGGGGAGTAGAATTAACACTAGAGAAACAAAGGTAGTATACCTTTGTGATTTTTTACTTTGACTACACCAGCCCAATCCACTGAGTTGGCCTACCTGGTAAAAAGAACACTGACAGTCAAATAGAAAGTGAAGTAAGTGAGTTATTAACCATATATGGTTTATTTTTTTAATCAAACTGTTTTTCACACATCTCTAATCCAATCCAATTTATTTTAATTTATTTTAAAACATCCTCATAAACTAGTCATATCAGTTGTGAAATTTCACATTTATGACATTTACAGTTACTTTGTCAAATTTCTCACTAATTTTAAGTATTAATAGTCATTTGTAAGATTCTCAACCCTTTATCACTGACCTCCATCATGCCTAAAGAGAGAATCACTTTGAGAGAACTTCCAAGCTCTGTTGATATCAAAGTCATTAATCTCTGACCAGTTCACTTGGTATTCTACTCTTAGCCTTTAAACATGTTCAAAACCAACTACCAATACTTCTACCGTAGTTTTAGCCTTTATACTTGTTCAAAACAATCCAATAATACTTCTACATAAAGAAAGGACTAATAGGAGGATTCGTGATAGGAATCACTTATTGATAGAGGCAAGCATAGGATGCATATGGCCTTGGAAGTCATACCTTATCTATTGCTTTGGAGAAAGTGGTCCATGCAACAAAATGCCACATAAGTTGTTCTAATCTTCTTACAAGTTTTGGCTTTTCTAAGTAGATGAGTGACTATACAAGGCCTAGGAGTCTAGGACATTCAACTATAAAAAAACGTCTGACAAAATGGTAACTATATGATGCCAATGCATGGAGTTGTAAAATGGTAAATGGTGGGAAAATGTTGTCACATCATCATAAAAGACTTAATGTATATGACATGCTCTTTACGTTATTCTTGTTCAATTTCATGACCCTGAAATGAAAATGACTACTCGTAATGGGGGCACAACATCTAGTGTTCACAAAAGATCGATTTAGTGATAATGAAAGTGACTTATGGTCCCAGCAGTTGTTTGAAGCGAAATTGCCACTCCGTTCCTGTCCTTATCCTTCGTCATTTAGAAGGCTGAATTCAAATTCGATTCACTGTCATGCCAGCAATGATTTTCCACGTGAAACACAGATTTGAAGAGGTTTGCAGATAGGAATTCACCAATAATATTCAAAAAAATGGTAAATGAAATGGGAGTTGTGAGGACTCTCAAATGCTTTTTCATGAAAAACAAATTCTTTATACGCAGAGCATATAAAGTAAAATAGTTCTAATGTTTTAGAAATATGAAGTCGTCAATTAGTATTGGTATGAAAAAGAGATTAAAAATATAGTTTGTTTTGGGTGTGAGATCCAGATCAATTATTTGTTGTCGTATGAGTTACTAGTGGTCTAAATGTTTGTTCTTTTACTATGTTTGTTCGATGTTAAAATCATTAAAAATTTGACAGTATAAGCTATTAACGTATATTACATATCATCTCTTACTTCTTCTTTATTTTAAATATGTATTTATAAATTTAGGATAGAAACAATTTAATTACGATTCAATTGTTAATAATCGCACTGTCTTAAATTATAGGTGGACTCTTCGACTTTGTTGGTCATAGTTTTAGAGTTTCAAGAATATTGTGTTGTTATATTTATGAAATGAATGATTCGTTTGTTGTATCCAAGTCAAAATTAACTGGATAGTAGTTGGTCAAATTGTTTTTCAATTATTGATCAGATTAATTTTTTTTTTAGGAAGTATTTTATGATATCTTTTCAATGAGATCTCTTTTTCTAGATTAGGGTTTTTTCCTTCGAACGACTTTAAGATGAGATGTTTGAAGAAGTTGAATCCATTAGCACTTAGAATTTGGATTTGTTGAATTCCTTCTTTCAATTAAACCCGAATCAATTATGCTTATTAGCCAACATACCCAAATTTGCATATTTACACGGTTGAATTTTTTAAATACTTAATTGAGGCTTAATAATTGTTAAGAAAATTTCTGTTGTTTGACTTTTGTCTACAGTAGCACGACTTGACTGTTATTTGTATTTTTTCATTTTCAACGTGGAAGATCACGTATATCGGAGATGAAAAGATATTCTTTATTAAAAATTTAATTAAAAATACTCAAATTTATACAATAGTTAAAACTTAATTAAATTATTATTTTATTATACTATTTTGCTTTGATAAATTTAAATATAATATTTTATTAATTTACATGCTTATCTAAATAAAAAGATATGCATTATTATTTTATATTTAATATTATTTATAATTTTAATAAAAATATTACTGGAGAAACAGATGTCCTATCTTAAGCGATCGTGAGACCATATAGCACCTAACATTGTGAATTATAAATGAATATATTTAATAGTAACCTACCGTAACCGTTCACCGGTTTTTTTATAATATCATTTACTGAATATTGAATTTTTCTCTTTTTTGGCTGTTTTTTTTTTCAAATTTTGTTATCTTCTGTTTTCTATGAAAAATTTAATTAGACTCTTAATTTTGATTTGATTCAGTTCATTTTTTTTTAAAAATTCAATTAAGTTCTTTTCCCTTATATTAACATTTATATATCACACATCACATTGTAGTACTTTTACTTTTCTTAAAATTTTTAACTTTTTTTTAAAATTGTTATATGTCAGGTCAATGGTATGTAAAGTGAAATGTGTACGTAAGTCAATATTAGTGTGATAAAGTTTTATATTCAATTTAATTATTAATTTGAAATTTTAACTCAATTTACTCTTATTTTTTTTAATGAAGTAATTTAATCTTTCTCTAAAATGGAACAAAATTATTAATTATGTATAATTACAACTTATTTATGAAATCACAGAAAAATATTAGAGGCGTGAATAATGTTTTTAAATTTTTTTGCAAAACATCTAATAGATTGCTAAAGATATATAATTTTATTAAGATGTTTAGATGCTTAATTTTATGAAAAGCACAAATGGAAAATGTTTCAAAGAGCAAAACAATAAAACACAAATTTTATATTGATTCACTCAACTTAAACTATGTCCAATTCTTTCTTAAAAATTCTTAAGATTTCACTAATCTTGAAGAATATTTCACGAGTTTTACCTCTTTAGGTTTACAATAAGTATTATCACCAATCTTGGTTCACCTAGTCAATATAACTGATTCGAGTTTAACCACTCTCAGCATACAATTATTATGGTTCAATCTTAGATAACACGTCTAGACTATTTAACTTATAACTGAGCTACATATAAATTAATAACAAGTGTTTTAATTTTCTTCAGAATATACAACACAAATAACTCAGAAAGAAAGGATATAAAACAATACAAAAAAAATATGAGATTTTGATAAGGATTCTTTCTTAGAAAATTTAGCTTCAGATGATGAGCACATTAAGTTTGTTTAAGCATTCACGAGTTCACTATATTATCATTTTTATCTTTTCTTCAAGCTTCCTTCTATTTATAGATTGTTTTGAGAGATGACCGTTAGATAGAGAGGTTGACTTCATGTAGAGTAGGTAGCCTTTATAGGTGAGAAGTCAAACTCAAGTTTACTTTGCAGAGGTACAATGCTTTGTCATAGCTTTTAACAAAACATACATGCATTATCAAGAACAAGGTATACAAGCATCGAAACACTTTATCGTACATGCATTAAGTATTGTGAATGTTGATAAGCGTTAGGTCATATTGCATGTTCAAAACATGTTATCATTTGTCATTTCATTAATAAATGCGTCGTTTAATAAAGCATTCAACATATATGATCATTAGATGGTGTAAAACATTATATGCTATATTAAGAGTTATTTGAGATATGCAGCGTTTAACGGTCTTTTGTTAGATGGTACGTTTCATAAGACACTTTGCTTAAATTAACACTATTTTGAATAGAACATACTTTAAGCTTTAGTGTTGTCATGAGATAGACGCGTCTATTCACAAAATGCTTGCTTGTAAGACATTGTTTGTTTAGGCGTTTATATGTTGTTTGTAAAAATGTTGTTGGTTACTCGTATCGTTTATTAGATGATTCATTAAGAAAGACACTTCCTTTTATTAAAGGTTTAATAGCCAATTTAGTCCTCACTTTGGTTGAAAAATCTCAATTTAGTCCCTCGTTATAAAAGTGTTTTGAATTAGTCCTAACTTTTAAAATAGTGGGTCAGATTGGTCCTTTCTGTTAAATATAAGTTAACAAAATTAATGGATGATGATGTGACACAACTTAAAACTAACGAGGGACCAATCTAACACATCAGCTTTAAGCTGTGTCACATCATCATCCATTAATTTCGTTAACTTATATTTAACGAAAGGGATCAATCTGACCCACTATTTTAAAAGTTAGGACTAATGTAAAACACTTTTATAACGAGGGACTAAATTGAGATTTTTCAACCAAAGTGGGGACTAAATTGGCTATTAAACCTTTATTAAATGTTGTTCATAAGGCTTTATTCATCCCACAATATCATCTAGAAAATGTTATTATAAACTTATTTTCGTCTATAAAAGATGTTCCAAAATATTTTTCTCTTAGATGCTATTTAAAATAACTTTTCATATAGAGCTTCGTTTAATATTTTTTTTTGTTAAACTTCAAAATCTAAGTTGTTAGATGATTTAGTATCTAGACGATATTGTCTTAATAATATATACATCTTAAAATAATTTTTTAAATTTCTATTTTTTTAAAATATTAAAAATGTAAATAAAAAATAATACTTGTAATTTTAAAATTTTAATATTTGAAATAATTTTTAAAAATGTACTTTCTTTAATTAGCTTAGTTATAAATTTAATGTGACAAATACAATTACATTTTTAACTTATTATATTTTACATCTTTATTAGCTTATCTAAAAATTAGAGTATGCTTTACATTTATATTTTTAATATTTTTTAAAAATTGTAAGTTTAAAATAGAGATTTTTTAAAATAAAAATATAAAAATAAAATTAATTTGAATATTTAGATGAAGTAATTTGATATATAAATTATAATAAATTATTTTAATATATATATATATATATATATTATAATTAAATTTAATTCTTAATTTGATCTTTTTAAACTAAACTGTTCTATTTAAAAATAAATAAAACTAAATTGATTCAAAATTTTAAATTAAAAATTAAATTGAATACATGACAGTGTCATGTGATACAACATTACACATAACATGCTCATCTATAATGTTAACACCATTTAACGAGAATTATTTAATTGGATCATTTAAAAAATCAAAAAACTAAATTGAACTAAATAAAAATTAGGAGTTTAATTAAATTTTTCATACGAATTAGAGAGAAAAAAAGATTTTCTTTTATATTTACTTCACTTTCTTTGTTCTTAAAAAACATAATTTATTATTAAATGAAAAAAAGAAAAAGCTTCTCTCACGGAGCTTATCCTCCATCTTTATAAGATTTTTTTTTTCTGTGATGAATAGCTTTGTTTTTGAAAAAATGAAAAAGAAAAGAACAAACTAATATTACTTATAGTACTTCAACTTGCTGCATTTTCTATGATCATGGACCCAATTTCACTGTCAATTTTCCGAAGGTACTTTCTTCAGCTTGTAAAGGATTTGAATTTCATTAATGCCAGAGTAATTTTTGAACACCTTTTTTATTTGCATGTTTCCACATTTCGAATTCTAAAAACATATTCGGAATTAGGTTTTTGAGCAGCAGAATGTTACGTCTAACAGGATAGAAATATCATTTTAAAAATTAGGAAGATCGAGATAATCATTATGAGAGTGCATGAAACAAAAGTCAAATTAAGCTACATATTAAGGAATTTCATTGTTTTTTGGGTTCAATTTGTTTTTTATAAGAAAGGTACTATTTCATTTACGAGAAACATAAACAAAATAGAATAAACTTAAAATTAAGTTAATCAATACGCATTTCATGGATAAATGCTATTATGGATAAAATGGCATGCTAAACACAATCTACCTAAAACTTTTTAAACAAGTCGATATATAGGAAGTGGTCATTATTAACTTATTAAACTAGTTGGGACTTTTCAACGTGTATATAAGTTCCATATTAAATATGTTTCTGAAAGTAGTAATTATATATTTACTATCCCATTCAATTGATATATTAAAGAGTATAATCTAATAAAACTTATTAAGTCTTTTCATTATAAAACAATCTAAATTTATATATATTAAACAATATCGACATATCATAATTAATTTCGACAATGTGATATTATGGTTATTATATATGATAAGGTATAATTATGTTATTATTAACTACACTGTTATTAAGGTAAGTATTATTTCAATAGGAACATAGTATTTTTCACATAATACTCACTCACATTTAATATATTCATAAAGATCTTAAATTCTCTTACTAACTTTAGAGTGAAAGAGTCTTTTGTAGGTGGATTTGCCCCCTTTGAGTAATAGGGAATTCCATTCGAGCCATCACTAGAATCATTTGGTGTCCAATATGAGGTCTCGGTAAAACTCTTCCCTGACCTCACATTTTCATGGTCACCACTCAAAGTCAAGCCACGAGATGGAGTCACACCCAATGGCGACCATTTGACATCAATGTAGATGCACATCCAACACAACAACCAACAAGCACTGACATTACAATACCAAGGTCGAAGCTTTGTGCAACCAATGACAAGTAGACCTCCATGAGCTCAAGAACTTTGGAGAAGCAAACTGGCCTAGAAAATGGAAAAAGACCCCGGAACTCCAAGTTAGGGCATACCTCTTCGTCTCGACGAGACTCTAATAGAAGTCGAGATTGATCTCCTCACCAGAGCAGGTCAACTCGGCACAAAATGGGAGAGACTCGTGGATGTTCTCGTTCCTCCGACCGAGACCGATCTCCCCTGCGTTATACTTGGAGAGAATGAAGCAGGTGAGCCTAACACTCAACAAGAGAAAGTCGTGGACGCTACTGCCACTCTAATTAAGACTGATCTCATCAACGTCAAACTTGAAGAGAACAAAGGTGCAAGCCTAACACACAACGAAAGAAAGTCGTGAATGCTCCCGCCACTCCAACTGAGACCGATCTCCTCAACATTGGACTCAGTTGAGGATAAATTTCTACAAGCACATTTACTAATTATAAGGATATCATCTTCTTAAGGATTTAACATAAATGTAAGGATAACATTTAACACATTTAACACATTTTGGCTTTATTTTGACTGTGATAAATATATAATTTATTTTGTTTCTGTGTTGGAGGTTTGTGCAAGTTTGATATATATGATGGAATAAAAACAATAAAAAAAGATATTTTAAAAAATTCCAATGTTAGGCTTCAATTATAGCTAAAACCGAAACAAAAAGGGGTATCACTACAAAAATATCGAATTTTAACAAGAGTTATTTTTCACATTAATTACGGTTTTATCCTTGGTGAATACATTTCCCGAGGTTACGAAAATTGTCGGGAAAAATAGCGTACATAAATAATTACGGACAATTTTTTATTAACTATCGCTACTTGCTAGGATTTTCCAAAACCGTTGATACTTGTTAGGGTTTTCCTAAACTGTCACTACTTGTTGGGGTTTACCAGAATTGCCATTATTTGTTGGGGTTTACCAAAATTGCCTCTACTTGTTGGGGTTTTTCAAAACCACATTCACTTGTTGGAGTTTTCTAAAACCCTAACATAAAAGGTTTTTTGCCACAATTATAGCAAAATCCAAAACAAAAAGGAGTATCACTACAAAAATATTGAATTTTACCAGGGGTTATAGTTTACATTATCGATGATTTTAACCCTTAGGAAAACAGTGTTGATAAATAATTACCGGTAGTTTTAATAGAGTTTTCCAAAACTGCAGTTATTTATTGTGATTTACCAAAACTGTCGTTAATTATTGGGGTTTACCAAAACCGTAGCTACGTGTTGGAGTTTTTCAAAATTACCATTACTTGTTGGGTTTTTACAAAACCGTCACTACTTATTGGAGCTTTCAAAACTAACGAGACTGAAAATGACTACAATTTTTTTTTTTATATTACTGAAATATTATTATTATTATTATAAAAATACTTTAATAATAAAATACAAAATCAAATATTTTAAAACTAAAATTAAGTAATGTTATATAAAATAAACGGTAAACATTCTCTTCAACATAAGAAATAACATTATTCAATAATAAAAATTAAAATAAACATGTTCAACAACTATAATTATTTTTGTTCTTGTTCATTATCTTCATAATTATTTTTTGTTCTTGTTCATTATCTTCATCATTTTGTATGTGATGATATACCTACAATGTAAAATAATGATTAGTTACTAATATATTTAAAATCTGAAGATCACAAACATTAAATTCATTTATTTTTTCAATTTCTTGTTTTTCAGATTGCCTAAAAACTTTAACCAAGAACATAATAATTATACTGCTTAACTGATTTGAAATTTTCCACTGACATGAACTTCGTTCACTGTCTTATTATACTCATCTTCTTCATCTCTTTTTCTTCCACATCTTCTTCTCCTTCGTCTTCTTCATCGTCCCAACCAAAACCTTTGAAATGCCAAGCAACTGAGGATGGTGCCTTTCTTCTCCCACAATTTTCATTATCTCTTCCACACTTTGAACAAAAAAACTTGGGTTGCGACTATGGTAATAGACAACTTGAGCTGATTCAGTTAACACTGTTGGAAGATTCTTCAAAATCCATGGGTGACCATTAATTTCCTTAAGCTTGATTCTCTGTAGACAATAGAGAGAACAAGGTGTGACAGTTAGCATGATGTAAACTACATATTTACATATTGGCTCCTGATATCACATTCAATCAAGTGTCATTTCAAAAGCACAAAGTTTGTTGTTGATTAGACTCTTCTATTACTTTTGACCGTTCGGTTTCATGTTGATAATCGTTCGGTACTTTTTTGGTTGGACTTGTTGTGACCGTTCAGTCTTTTGCTTGTGTTTGGTCATTTTGTTTGTTGTTGTTGCTTGAGTTGGCTATATATTGTAGCCAACTTCTATGATTTAGTATGCAATTCAATCTCGAAATATTCAGATCATTTCTCTCTGTGTTTTCTCTCCTATTCTTTCTTCTCTGGGCTTTCTGGGTTTTTTGTTTCTCCGTTTCACGCTCGAACCCAACAATTGGCGCCCACCGTAGGGTTATGAATCTAGAAACTCCAGAAGCGATGGCAACCAAGTTCAACATTGAGAAGTTCAATGGTTCTAATGATTTCGGGCTGTGAAAGATCAAGGTGGAGGCTATCTTGATACAACAAGGATGCGATGAAGCGTTGAAGGGTGAGTTGAAGATGGGTGCTGCGATGTTGCAAGAAGAGAAGAAAAGAATGGTTGATAAAGCTAGAAGTGCAATCATAATGTGTCTGGGTGATAAGGCGTTGAGAGAGGTTGCGAAGGAAAAGACTGCAACTGGAATTTAAGCGAAGTTGGAATCTCTGTACATGACGAGATCACTAGCTCATAGGTTGTGTTTGAAGCAACAACTTTATTCGTTCAAGATGACAGAATCAAGAACCATAAAGGAGCAACTTGCAAAATTAAGCAAGATTGTTGACGATCTGGAGAATATTGACGTGAGGTTGGAAGATGAAGATAAAGTTGTTATCCTTCTGAATGCGCTTCCAAGAACCTTCGAGCATTTCAGGGATGCCTTGCTCTACGGTAAAGATCAGGTGATCACGCTAGAGGAGGTTGTGATGTCAATCCGATTCAAGGAGTTTCAAAAGCTCCAAGATTCGAAGGCAACCGAGGAGGTGGCATCTGGGCTGATTTCGGTGAAAGAGAAATGGAGGAAGCAGGATGGAAATAGGAAGAAGTCGAAGCTAGAAGGTGTGAAATAGGTGAGATGTTTCAAGTGCCAGAAGATTGGACATATCAAGAAGTTCTGTCCAGAGAAGGGAAAGGTTTTTCGGTCATAGGAAACTACTGATGTGACAGAGACGTCTGAGGGATATGAATCTGTCGGTGTTCTGGTGGCTTCATCAGAAGATTCTCAAAGGAGCTGGGTCATGGACTCTGGTTGCACCTATCACATGTGCTCGGTAAAGGAGTTCTTTGAGAGTCTTGATCAGAAGAAGCATGGAAATGTGCTGCTGGGCAATAACAAGGTTTGCCGTGTGCAAGGAGTGGGGTCTGTGAGGCTGAAGATGTTTGATAACCAGGAGATGGTGCTGCAGGATGTGAGCTATGTGCCTGAATTGAAGAGAAATTTAATTTCAATAAGTTCATTTGATCTTGGAGGTTACACCACAAAAGTCGAAGATGGAGTGATGAAGGTGTGTTATGGAGATTCTATGGTTGTCAAAGGCAGAAGGAAGAATGACTTGTACATTCTGGAGAGATCCACAATCATTGTTCATGTCTCGGTAGCAAGTGGGAAGACTGAGAATACCGTTTGGCTTTAGCACTTGAGGATGGGTCATATCAGTGAGAAAGGCCTTGAAGAATTGGAGAAGCAAGACTTACTTCTGGGAGATAAACTGCAGAAGCTAGATTTTTGTGATCATTACGTCTTAGGGAAATCACACAGGATACCGTTCGGTCAAGGGAAGCACTTAACCGAACGACCATTTGAGTAAGCCCATGCTGACTTGTGGGGTCATGCAAGAACTCAAACTCATGGTGGAGGAGCGTATTTCCTGAGCATAATTGATGATTTTTCAAGAAGAGTATGGATTTACGTTCTGAAGAATAAATCTGAAACTTTTCAGAGATTCAAGGAGTGACATACACAGACCGAGAACCAATTTGGGTGTAGGATGAAATGTCTGAGAACTGACAATGGTCTGAAGTTCGTTTCAGAGGAATTTAATGAGTTCTGCAAGGTTAAAGGGATCAAGAGGCACAAGACTGTGGTGGTAACTCCTCAACAGAATGGTTTGGCTAAAACGATGAACAGAACAATTCTGGAGAGGGTTCGGTGCATGCTGCTTGGATCAGGGTTGTCAAAGGCTTTCTGGGGAGAGGCTGCCAATACAGCCGTATACTTGATTAACAGGAGTCCATCTTCGGTTCTCAACTATAAAACACCAATGGAGGCTTGGATTGGACAACCGGTTGATTACTCACACTTGAGGGTGTTCGGTTCTTTGGTGTTTGCTCATGTCAAAGGGGATAAGCTGGATGCCCGAGCGGTGAGAAGTGTATTCCTTGGATATGCTGAAGGAGTTAAGGGATATAGGTTGTAGAGGTTAGATACTAAACCTTCAAAATTAATCATTAGTAGGGATGTCGTTTTTGATGAAACGAGAATGACAATGCATGTTGAAAATCCTGGAGGCGAGAAGAAGACTCTCGTGGAGGTGGAGCATACTACTGATGGAGTCGTTCGGTCGTTGACTGAGGAAGACCGAATGGGTAAAGGGAAAGACGAAACCGTTCGGTCATTACAGGAGAACCGAACGGGTGAAATGCAAACAGATCTTGGTGATGAAATAGATGGTATATCTGGTGATGTGAGTCACTCAAGAGGAGCTGGTGTTGAATTGAGGAATTATCAGCTTGTTCGTGATAGAGAAAGGAGGATCTCTAAGCCAATCAAACAGTTTGGAGAGGCGGATCTGATTTGCTGCGCCTTGAATGCCGCTGAAGATCTTGAAAGCTCGGATGAACCGAGAAGTTACAAGGAGGCTCTTGATAGCAGCGATCAGTATCTTTGGCAGAGTGCTATGGAAGAAGAGCTGGAGGCTTTGAGGAAGAACATCACCTGGAGATTGGTGGATCTGCCAAAAGGTAAGAAGGTTGTAGGTTCAAAATGGATATTCAAGAAAAAGGAAGCTATACTAGGGGGTGAGAAAGTAAGGTACAAAGCAAGGCTTGTTGCCAAAGGGTTTACTCAGATTGAAGGTGTAGATTATCATAAGATTTTTGCTCCTGTGGTGAAGCACTGTTCGGTCAGAGTTTTAATGGTGATAGTTACTCACCGCAATTTGCATCTAGAATAGTTGGATGTGAGGATTGCGTTTGTACATGGAGACTTGGAGGAAACCATTTATACGAAGCAGGGATATGTTATGGATGATAGGGTATGCCTGTTGCAGAAGTCTCTATATGGCTTGAAGCAAAGTCCAAGACAGTGGTACAGGAAAATTGATGATTTTCTGATAAAGCTGAACTTCAAGCGGTGCAATTATGATGACTGCGTGTATACTCTGAACCGTGACAGTGAGATATTATATCTTCTTCTATACGTGGATGATATTCTGATTGTCAGCAGTGACAATAGCATGATTCATGAGATGAAAGTAAATTTGGGTGGTGCTTTCGAGATGAAGGAGCTAGGGGAAGCAAGGCTGATATTGGGCATTGACATAAAGAGAGATAAACGGGGTGAAAACTTGTTTTTATCTCAAGATTTATTTACAGAAGGTGATTTCAAGGTATCGGATGACTGAATCCAAACCTGCTGGCACACCGATCGGTCAACACTTGAATCTCACCAAAGAATAATGCCCAAAGGCCGAGGATGAAAGGAGGAAGGTGGAATCTGTTCCGTTTTCAAGTGGAATCATGTATGGCATGGTCTGCACAAGACCTGACCTGGCGCATGGAGTAAGTGTTCTCAGCCGGTTTATGGTTGATCCTGGACAAATTCACTGGGAAGCGCTGAAGTGGATATGCTTAGATACATAAGGGGGTCTCTTGATACTGAATTACTCTTCCAAAATAACGTTCAAGATGGAGGTTATATTGAAGCTTTTGTTGATTCAGATTTTGCCGGGTGCATGGACAAAAGGAAATCTCGTTCGGGATATGTATTTACACCTTTCGGTACTGTTGTAAGCTGGAGGTGTACATTGCAATTGGTTGTTGCCCTTTCAACCACTGAACCTGAATACTGTGTGCTTGCTGAAGGGGTAAATGAGGCACTGTGGTTAAAAGGCCTGATTCAGGAACTGGTATTGATGAAAAGTCTGTCCGTGTTCATTGTGACAATCAGAGCGTCATACATTTGGCCAACCATCAGATTTACCATTCTAGAACAAAGCATATTAACATCAAGCTGCATTTTGTCAAGAGTATTGTGGAATCCGGTGATGTCCAAATCTGCAAAATTGCATCTGAAGACAACCCTGCAGATATGCTGGTTAAGCCACTCGCTAAAGAGAAGTTTCTGAAGTTTTTGTCCAGGATTGGGTTTCTACCGTTCGGTCTGTAATTGTGTACCGTTCGATTTGTTCTTTCTTATAATAGTCGATTCTAGGTGGAGATTTGTTGATTAGACTCTTCTATTACTTTTGACCGTTCGGTTTCATGTTGATAATCGTTCGGTATTTTTCGGTTAGACTTGTTGTGACCGTTTAGTCTTTTGCTTGTGTTCGGTCATTCTGTTTGTTGTTGTTGCTTGAGTTGGCTATATATTGTAGCCAGCTTCTGTGTTTTAGTATACAATTCAATATCAAAATATTCAGATCATTTCTCTCTGTGTTTTCTCTCTTGTTCTTTCTTCTTTGGGCTTTCTGGGTATTCTTTTCTCCGTTTTACGCTCGAACCCAACATTTGTGTTTAAAATGTTGTCTTCTGTCCAAAGCATATCAAAATTTGTGACTGAAGTGAAGATAACACAGTGAATCAAAAATAGGGAGCTCTATTTAGAGTTAAAGCCACACAAGTAATTTAATTAATAAGGACTGAATGTATGTTAAACTTTTATAACCATTAGCCAGCCAATTCATTTGCTGGAGTCAGTAGCACCAAAATTTTTTGAAAAGAAAATACCATTGTTCATCAAATATATGATAAGATTTAGGCTCAAAATTTTCAAGTCTCAGTTCTGCGTTGTCTCGGATCTCTAACAAACCTAAGCATGACATATGGAAAGCAATGCAAAGAAGAGAAAAAAAAATACTAAATTCAAGTTGTAGTTTAACAATAGGAAAAATGGAAATTTTTTATCTTTACCAATCAACTAAACAATAGGGTAGCAGATGATTATTAAGGAATAAGGGTTAGGTGTAGAACTTCCCAATAGGTATAGCTTTCAGTCAACAATGTTTATTTCACAATTTTGATTATTTCTCATCAACACTATGATTCGCAAGGGTTACAAAGTAAAAACAAAATAAACATAAGTGTAACTCAGGAATATAATACGTTTTAAGATGGTTTGTCTAAATTGAAATGTAAAAAGGAAACAAGAGTTACTTGAATATTATAACATACCTTTAATAGATTTGGTACAAATATACAAGAAAGAAGGTGTCTGCAATCTTGAGATATGTGAACATAATCCGAGATTTTGTATTGAACAACCTTTATTCGCTACAAATGAGAACGAGAAATATTGGTAAGATAATGAGAATATAACATGCAGAGAAAATCAGTATTCATAATGATGGTATTATAAATGTTTAATGATTCGGTAAGTTTTTATTTTTGTCCAAAATTTCAAAGAGGTTTCTTTTTTTTTCGGCGTCTCAATTGAGTCTTTATTTTTGTAAAATTGAATCAAATATAGACTTTCCGTCAAATTGAGAAGACGCGTTAACGAGGGTATTACGTGACATGCTAATAGTGTCTTTTTAAATGACGTGACATTAAAAACGTGTGTGAAGTATATTTTTTTAATTTTTGAATTTAAAAATAGAGTGCAAAGAGGAAAAATAAAATTTAAATAAAGGCAAAATGGTCAAAATAATGTAAATTAAGTGCAGCAGCCTCTTTCTCTTTCGAAATCGAAATCAGATTGGGGAAAAAAGATTGGAAGATGCGAGCTTAATGTGACATGTAACAATAAACTAATTGGAGCAAGGTCTTTTAACCTCGCTTCAGAGACAACGAAAGAAACAGTGACACCAATTGATGAAGATGGGCATGGGACTCACACAACGAGCACTCCATCTGGTGCTTTTGTTGATAATGCAAAAGTAATGGGAAATGCCAAAGGTACAGTATCAGGGATTGCCTCTCATGCTCACCTGGCAATTTACAAAGTATGTTTTGGAGAAGAGTGCCCATAAAGCAGTGTATTGGCCGCATTGGATGCAGTTGTGGAGGATGGCGTGGATGTAATATCAATATCCCTTGGCCTAAACTAGCCACCTCAATATTTCAATGATAGCACCGCAATAGGCACATTTGCAGCAATGTAGAAGGGAATCTTTGTAAGTTGTGCAGCAAGGAACTCTGGTCCCGGCCCCAATGTGATTTTGAATTGGTAATCAAAAGAGAAAGAAGCTGCTGCACTTAATTTACATTATTTTGACCACTTTGCCCTTATTAAAATTTTATTTTACCTCTTTGCACTCCATTTTTAAATTCAAAAATTAAAAAATACACTTCAAACACTTTTAATACCACGTCATTTAAAATGATACTGTCAGTATGTCACTTAACGACGTCTTCTCAATTTGACGGAAAGCCTCTATGATTCAATTTTACAAAAATAAGGATCCAATTGAGACGTCAAAAAAGAAAGAGACCTATTTGAAATTCTGGACGAAAATAGAAACCTAACGAAACATTAAACCTATTATAAATAGTAAATAAAATATTTAAAAGTATTTAAAAAATTCCCTAAGCCATAATACAGGTTATTAATATTTTCAAAATAAAATATAGGTACTTTTATAACTCAAATATTATTCAATATTCATATCATAAATTTTATGTTTTTAACATATCCTAATTCTTAAACTACATGGCTTTACTGAAAAATATAGAACAAGCCTTGTATAAAAAATAGGCTTAACAGCCTCTTTTGTCTCAAGTTTTGTTCGATTATGTCAATTTGGTCCCTGGTTTTAAAATAGTGTCAACTTGGTCCTCACTTATTAAATTTTGCGTCAAAATTGCCCCTTCCGTTAAATAGAAATAAACAGCGTTAATGGGTTGATGATCTGACAGAAACGTGGCATTTTAAATTGTATGTGGGGTGACGTGTTTAGTATTTCCTTTAATTATAATTAATTTGGATTAATGTTTTTCTTTTAATTACTTTTAATTATAATTAATGTGATAGTTAGCAATGGCGTCCCACTCCTTGGATCAAATCTTCTTCCTCTTCTTCCGAAAAAGAGTGTTGCAGTTAGCAATGGATAATCGGCAATGGAGTCCCACTCCTCCACCGAATATCTGTCGCACTTGCTCCCTCTTTCACTTCCCCTTCTGCCCCGCTTCGCCTCCCCCACCCTATCACCACCACCCCCCCCCCCCCCCCCCCCCCCAAACCCCTTTTTCTTACACCTCCGCCAACCCTAATTTCCAGAATTTCAAGAGACCCTGAATCCACCTTACCGTTTTGTCCCACCACCCTCACAATGCCCAATTCAGTGGGTTGTGCAAGGCTGCATTAAGATTTATCCATGGCTGTTCTAGTTTGGTTCTCTTGCTTTGCAGGTTTGAGGAGGCACGATGTTGATGCGCGATGAGGATGCTCGTGGTGGGGATGGTTTCTACGTGATTAGGGTTCTGCAATTTGGGGCTCTTTTCGATTGGAGTTTTGGGGCTGGTTGTGTTTCCTTGCATGTTTCGAAGGAGAAGTATTGAACTCGTGATGAATCTGGTGATTTTGGAATGGACGAAACTCACGAGGTGGAGGCGCGATTTGGGTTTCGTATATGGGTTCTTATTTACTGGGTTGAGGTTGATGCATGTCAAGACACAAAGGATGATGGAGATGGCATGGAGGAGATTTGAGTTTTCACGGTGGAGAATGGAGGAGAAGATGAACTTTCTCGGGTTCTCTCTATTGTCGCGATTTGAGTGGTTGATGGAAGAATAAAGGAATTCTTTGTGGTCTGATATTGCTCACGGTGGTGCGTCAATGGAGGTGATGTGATTCATTGTGGTTGCTGGACAACGCTGGTTATGTTCTTGAGCGTGGTTGAGGTGTCTTCGGCGACGATCGGTGTCGCCGATGATGGTCGGTGTCGCCGGCGACAGTTTTGGCCGGCCAGAGGGAGGCACGACAGCGTTAGCCATGCGGAGGACAAAGTTGTCGCTTATGAAGATGGAGAAGAGACCTTCGTTTTTTAAAAAGATAAAAGAAACCCTAGAGAAAAGAGGGTTTGAGCCTGGCCTAGAAAATACCAAGTGCACTCCTAAATTCCATCTCTTCTCTCACACGTCAGCATAAATATATCTATAAAATAACATGTCTTTTGCCTGATCATCAATCCTTAACTCCGTTTGTTTCTACTTAACGGAATGGACGAAGTTGACAAAAAATTTACTAAATGAGAACCAATTTGACACTCTTTTGAAAGGAGGGACATAATTGACACAATCCAGCAAAACTAAGGACAAAATAAGCTATTAAGCTAAAAAATACATTCCTTCCATCTTAAACTAAGTTAATATCGTGTAAAAAGATAAGTGAAATCATAAGGTAAATACAATTTTGGTGTTGTATACATTAAAGACAAATTTCCTTCAGAACACCTTTTTTCCACACAACTTAACTACGATTTTAATAAAAATGTGAGAAATATAAGGTTTTAGAAATCGCAGAAAACAAAGCCGTCTTATATTACATTAGTTTTGTAATGTATAGATTTGGTTTAGGTCATAGAAGCCAGAAAAGCATTTTTTGAAATAATCTATTTTAGACTTTCGTTATCTATACAACTGAAGCATAAAGGATATTTGGTCTTAATTATGAGTAAAATCAAGACCAAATCCACTTTTTTAATTTTTTATTATTAAATTATGGTTTAGAAACTTTAGTTCTTATTGAACCGAATGAAAATATTGAACTTTAAGCTACGACTCATAACCAAAATAGAAAAATCATCATTCTTTTACCTCGACTGTTTCGATTTTGAATTAAAATAATTTCTCAAAATATTATATATATATATATATATATATATATATTATTATTTATTTATTCATATATCTAAATATCTTAAAAAGAAATGTTTGTAACACCATTGTGTATTTGTTAGTATAAAATTTTACTAGTAAATAACGTTTTTCCGTAGAAGATAAACCATTAGATTTTTGAAACACTATAAAAGAATTACAACTAATCAAATTCAACCAACACGATACAAAATTACTACAGATGTAAACTAGTAGAATTAAGCATATGATTTTATAGATGGAAAAACCTAGACATTGGAGGATAAAACTTGCACTTTCAACCTGGCCACTCGATTACAAAAATTATTTTAATGTGGTCTATACGTTTGTGTACACTTTATTAAGAACTTCTTACACTTTCAACATCGAAAACACACAGTTTTGGTAACTTTGGTTAGACGTTGTGTTGTCTTTCTTTGAAACTCCAGATTTTGATAATTTGGATCACTTAGATGTGTCCAAGCGGTGTAAATGAGTGTAAAAGCACCCCAAGTTGCCACTGAAGCATTGTTGGTTGGGTTTAGCATGACTACCATTTTGTTGCGTTGCATTTTGATGCTCTCAATGTCGTCTTCAAAGCCCTTCTTAATGTTTAGAACTTTGTACCAATTTGTTGCACTGTTGCGATCTTTTTTCATTGCTGCCTGGTGAATCTTGTAGGCTAATATCATTTCATCAATGCCCTCTACTTTTCGGTTTAGTCTTTTCGCCATCGTCGCACAACTGATGGCCCCTTTGATGTTACCTACTTTAAACTTTTCTTCTGCATTCCTTTGTGCAAACATTGCTAAAGACTTTACAAAATCCATCATATGGCTTACAGTAGATATTTCCTATGAATGTGCTTTTCTGAGAGTTGATTGATTTATTATGCTATGTGAATGATATATATAGATGAACTAATCTATATCTTATATTTATATTATCTAGAAGATATTATTATCTATAATATCTAATAGTATCCATTATACATAACTATTTTATCTCAATACGTAGATTATCTTATCATTTTTGTTATTAAAAAACTAAAAACTTAAAGTTATCTTTATATATATATATATATATATATATATATATATATATATATATATATATATATATATATTCTATCTTTTTATATGGATGAATTACAGATTTTATTTATAATTTTGTAGGATTTTTTTAGTTATGTAGAAAGAACTTTATTTTTTTTATTGATTTATCTTTTTCAGAAGTAAAAAAATAAAAACAGAAAAAATTATATGACGTCTGCATATTTTATCTTAACAAAAGTAAAAGATAACGAATATATTCACAACTAAGATTATAAAAAGAAAAAAAATACTTCTCTACTAAAAGAAAAAAAAATCGTAAATATATCTTATTCAGAATTAAAATTTAAATAAAAATATTATCTTAAAATTAAAATATTACATATATTAAAATAACAGTTATTGTACATATATATTTATATATAAAAGTAAGATCATACTAACACAGTCTTGTCAGTATAAAAAATTGACATTTTTATTTATTAAGAAATACCTTCTCTGTTTTTGGTAACATTTTTGTATGTGAATAAAATAGGATTCCATTTATGAAACACTAATAGAATTAATCCTACAAATGTGAAAAGTTAATTACAGGTATAAATAAACATCTTCCATTCCCATTCAATATATATATATATATATATATAAATATATATAAGTAAAAAAAAAATATAACCCCTAATTATATTAAAAAGGCGTACTTAAATATAATTATTAAGAGGAAATCTCTCATAATTACCTATTAGACAAAGTTATCGCTATATTGTATTATAAGGATTTATTACCTAAGAAATATCAGTACAAATCAAATAAAAGATTGAATGTATAATATATTTTATCTTATTGTTTAATTAAGAAAATAAAATTTATCTGTTGTATATATAGATACACTGTATTTTTAGTTATATGTATGTTCATAGTTTGTTAGTGTAATGACTAAATTAAAAAATAACCCAAATATATAGATATCAAAGGGGATATTATATAAATACACGGTTTTATTTTGTTATAAATACATGTAGCTTTTATTTTGTGGAATAAAATGATCTTTATATCTCTTTTTCTCAGTTATGGAATAAATCGAAATAAATAATGCCACCAATATCAAATATAATAGGTATTTAGATCTGAATTTTAAAAATTTAATTTATCTTAAAGATTTCGTTCTATCTTAAATTAATATATTTATAAATAATCCATATCCATGTTAGATTTACAAATGACAGACTATTAACCAGTTTTTTTCTTTTTGCTTACATTGTCATCTTCATTGTTGCTATTTTCTTTGGGGTTCCTTAGTTTTATCGGTTATTTCTTCAAAAGAAAAACCTTATTCACGATGAGAAATTCAGATTTCTTCAAAAGGAAAACCTTAGTCACGACGAGAAATTGGGATTTGATAAATGAAGGGTTAAATATGTTTTTAGTCCCTAAACTATTAAGCGATTTTGTTTTTAGTCCCTCTTTCAAACTAAGGTACTTTTTAGTCCTTCTCCTTTAGGAAAACATAATTTTTCGTCCTCAAAAATCAACGACGTTAAAAAGGAGCTGAGCTGGCTAATGGTGGAGTGTCACGTCATCTTTTTTCTCACACGGAGTCAATCTGACCCTCACCGTTCGGTCACCATCATCATTCAGTCACCATCACCATTTGGTCACCATCACCATTCAGTCATCATAACCATTCGGCCACCACCAATACCGTTCAGTCACCACCAATACCATTCGGTCATTCAGTCATCATAATCATTTGACCATTACCAATACCGTTCGGTCATTAACAATACCGTTTGGTCATTAACAATATCGTTCGGTCACCACCAATACTGTTCGATCATTCAGTCATCATAACCATTCGGCCTTACCAATACCGTTCGGCCATTAACAATATCGTTCGGCATTACCATACGGTAAGGGATCGATTGACTCAGTGTCAGAAAAAAACATGACGTGACACTCCACTGTTAGCCAGCTCAGCTTCTTTTTAACGCCATTGGTTTTTTAGAACAAAAAATTATGGTTTCCTAAAAGTGAAGGACCAAAAAGTACCTTGCTTTGAAAGATGAACTAAAAACAAAATCATTTGATAGTTTAGAGACTAAAAACATATTTAACCCTTCATTTATTATATGGTACTAGAACAGTAATAGTCATATTGTACAGACGCTAGTATGTTAACTTTAGAAAATTGTAATGTTAATTGTTCTTAGTTTTCACGCAAATTATTTGATGTAATGTTTTCTTTTATATGATAACAAAAATTGTTTTACATACATAGATAGTTGAATGTCATATTTTCATATTTCTTTTACATTGAATGCCTTATTTTCAAGTATGTGATAAAAAATAATTTTTTTCATATTGTAACAGTCCATGGTCTGTGTATCATACATACTTTAAATCGTGTTAATTTGTTTTGACAACATTCTATGAGTGGAACTGTAAACAAATTTCACTAATCATTGTTTTACTATTTCATCAAGAATGTATTTTCTTATATATTAAAAGTTTTAAAAGGTCCAATTTTTTAAAACAATTGGATAAATCCAAAATAAATAAAAAAGGCAATCAAATTTCTTATCTTTTAACACTAAGAAAATGTAAATTCATGAAAACTTAAAATTTTAATTTTAAGATATTGAAATATACTATGTTTTTGAAATTGTGAAACACTTCATCTTTTGAATTTTTAAATAATGGTAGAAGTTACTGTTAGTGGGTGAATTTAAGGGTGGAACTTTCACTTTTTTCTTAAAAGGTTGTTCAAATATACTCTTATATCATATAAAAAAATATTTCTAAACAATTATAAATTATTTATAATTGTACTGATATATTGTTGTGTAAGAAACAAACAAGCTCATATCAGCAGAGTTATTATGTAATGTACTTAATGACAACGTTCTCGTGCTCGTGTTACAATTAATTAGGAAACGGTAACTAAAATTTGCATTAAATCAATTTTTTTTTTGAATTTGTATTTTTATGTACTAATTAAAATTATTCTCTTTTTGTGCATAAATTCATGTATCAAATTATTCTCTTCTTCTCCTTCGTCTTCTTCATCGTTGCAATCAAAACCTTTGAAAGGCCTAGAAACTAAAGGTGGTCCCTTGCTTCTCCCACAATTTTCATTATCTCCTCCCCACTTTGAAAAAAAAAACTTGGGTTGGATCTTTGGTAAAAGACAACTTGAACTGATTCAGTTAACTCTCTTGGTAGATTCTTCAAAAGCCATGAGTGACCATTAATTTCCTTAAGCTTGATTCTTTGTAGACAATAGAGAGAACCAGGTGTGAGAGTTAGCTTGATGTAAACTACATATTGACTCTCGATATCACATTCAATCAATGTACTTTCAAAGTTTGTGTTTAAAATGTTATCTTCTATTAAAAGCATATCAAAATTGGTGAATAAAGTGAAGATAACGTAGGTTAATCAAAAACAAGAAGCTCTATATAGATTTAAAGCCACACAAGTAATTTAATTAATAAGGACTGAGTGTATGTTAAACTTTTAAAACCATCAGCCACTACAAAAATATGTAATTTTAGTAGGGGTTATTTTTAACGTTACCGGAGGTTTTAACCCCCGAAAAATACTTTTCCAAAGGTTACAAGAACCATTGGGAAAAGTAGCGTCACAAAGTTATTGGCGATTTTCTGCCAATTTTCAGGGGTTTTGGGAACTGCCGGAACTAACCGGGGTTCCGTAAAAGCGCACCTATTACCAAGGGTTTCTATTATTCACCGTAAAAGAATCCTCTTTACAAAGAATGGGTTGGGAGCATAACCTTCCTGGTTGAGAGCATAACCTCTCTCTACAGGTTAAAGACCGGACTTTACACAAAATACACTTGAAGCCCTCTACCGAGTTACAAGAGCTCTATTTATAGCAGCTCTGATCCACTCCCTTTTTACAACCGACACCCCCAGACCCTTAACTCCTAAATCCAATCTATCATATCATCCTAGATCCTAATAGTAGACAACGTATCAAACCGAATAGAACCAAGTTAAAAAGAAAAAAAATTTAAACTATTATGCCACTGAATTAAAATCATCTGCCTTGACCATTTATAATTTCTCTTAAAATTAGGACAAGACAACCATTGCTTATCCTAATCTAATGTCACACAAAACCCACCTTAAGACATCAGGTAAACAAAAAAATGAGAGAAAAAATGAAACGAAAAAATAAATATAACTATGAAGTGTAAGAAGTTTCAAAAAAGAAATATAACTATGAAGTGTAAAGTAAAACAGCCAGTTAAAAACTACTCATCACAAGTGGCAGATAACTTATTTGATACAAACATACTAAATAGAGAATTCGAAATTCGAATCAAGTTATAAATCTCAATATACAAAATATTCTAGAAATTTATTTAAAGAAACTTGAATCTCCTTACACATGACACATTGATTAACAATTAAGCAAGATTACAAAATCAGCCTGATTACTTCCATGTTCCCACCTTTAACTTATATCTAGCAGCCTTGCATCATTTATAATCTTTAAAAAATATACAAGATCCATCATCAAATAAGTATTTTAATAATCATTTAACTGTTGGACTCAGACTCAGTTTTTTATAACCTGATTCCGTGGTTATAATATATAAGGGAAGTAGAAATTGATACATAAAACTTTCAATAGAAAAGAGCTGTTGTCTAATCCAAGAACAAGGAGGAGGATTTTATAGTAACTCATCTTGCTTCCATAGTTGTATTTGTGATAACATTAACTGAAAATCTTTCTGGGGTGGTTGAGGGCAATGTTGAACTATACTCACCTCTTACCTTTAGAAATGCAGGTGGTTTAGGAGAAGGAAGGAGCACAGTGTCATTTCCAATCATTGATACAACATCAGACATGGTTGGCCTATCTTTTGGACTTTCTTGAACGCAAAGAAGTCCTATGTTCACATATCTTGGCACAGTATGCAGACTGTTATTACTTAAAGTATCACTGTCATCTAATGCACTGTCCATTAGATCCAGTCCTGAATTTCTTGTCCAAAGATCCCAAGCCTTCAAGATTTAACACAAAACAACCTCAAAATTAGAAAGTCTGGAGCATATTCTGGTATGGCACTATGATTTTGTATACTCCATCTCATGATGAAAATTTAAACTTGAACTCGTTCTCTGATGTTAGATTAAAAGTAGTATTAATCTTTTGCGTGGGTTGAACTCAGATTACATGTATGTAGTTTCTCTTTGATGAATCCTTTCTCAAAATAGAAAACTCATTAGGCCATAACATACCATTTGTAAAAAGGCTTAAAACATGCACAAAAATCATGAAATCAATTTGAATGTGAAAATGCAAATGAAGAGCAAATGGATGGAATCTAGAAACTCACATATCCAAGAAGATTGAAGGAATTCGTTTGATAAAAGCCAGTATTCTTCTTGCCACTTAGAATCTCCAGCAAAAGGACCCCAAAACTAAACACGTCCGATTTTACTGAGAAGAGCCCTTCTGCAGCATATTCAGGAGCCATATAACCACTGAGAACAAGGTAGATTAATTAGTAGATGGTTGATCACGTAAAAAAAAACCACTAGTTGTAGTTAATTGACTTACTACGTTCCAACTATTCGGTTTGTATTTGCTTGAAGCTCATTATCACCAAATATTTTTGCCAATCCAAAATCTGATATTTTGGGATTCATATGGCTGTCCAACAATATGTTGCTAGCTTTTAAATCTCGGTGAATGATCCTGAACCTGGAATACTGATGAAGATAAAGAATTCCTTGGACAATCCCATCAATTATTCTGAGTCTTGTTCCCCAATCCAGCATCTGTTTCTTTGTTGCATCTGCTATGCATCATTGAAGATGTCACAACCAAAGTTTAAGTTTGGCAGATGGGATCATATTTAAGAGAGTTCAGAGACTGTAGGATACAAACCAAAAAGGAAAAGATCCAAGCTTTTATTAGGCATAAATTCATAAATCAGCATCTTTTCATTTCGATCAATGCAGCAACCCAGAAGTCTAACAAGATTGTTGTGTTGGAGTTTTGCAATCAACAAAGCTTCATTTCTCAACTCTTCCCATCCTTGACCAGATCTCCGTGACAGTCTTTTCACAGCAACCTCATCCCCATTAAATAATGTACCCTGTATTTTCTTATCTTTTGTATAAGTTACATATATGGCGTAGTAAAAGCTGTTTATATCGTAAAAGCTGTTTATATAGAGAGGATAGAGTTTTTGAGCATGCCTTGTAGACGGGTCCAAAGCCCCCCTCACCAAGTTTATTTGCATCTGAGAAATTATTAGTTGCAGCTGCAACACTCTCGAAACTGAATAAAGGCAATTTCACTTCCTTCTTCACTTTGGCACTCCTATCTGCTTCAGTAAGCTCAGAATCTTCAACTTTCATGCTCATGCTTATATCAAAATGGAGCAAATCTTCCCCTGCAAATTGAGGAAAATTAGTTCATAAGTTAACATACTCTGAATTTACTTGGAAAACTTGTGTCTTTCTTACCTTTTCTCCTCTTCTTTCTAATCCAGTAAACTAAAAGGCCCAATATAAGAAAAACTACAAAGGAGATCAACATAACAATCAGAAGTAGGATCTTGCTCACAGAAGTTTGTCGTGATTCTTTTTCTCTTGTTGTGTTCGAATCTGCAGAGAAAATTTATCAACTATAAAAATTCATGTATTGACTGATAAATTTATATAAGTTTTCAGTGAAGTGACTCTAGCTAAAAAAGAGAAAGAAGTAGCAGCTGAGTGAAAAAGAACTTAGGATTCTGTCTTCCTAACTCTGAGAAACACATAAAGTCTAGGAAAATACGCTTCTTGAACTTACCCGAAGTATCGACTTCCGCGGCAGCAAGTCTTAGGTAAAAAATTGGTTTGCTATCATCAGAATTGGCCACATCTGTTGAGACGTTCTTTAGATTCAATACCGAACCAAGCCACAACTGGCAATATCCGTTCACATAGTAAGCGTAAGCAACGCAAGAACAATTTCTAGAACAAGTACTTTCACACTCTCTTGTTGTTGTTGTATTGATTTTCGTGAGACTGTCCAAAGTTGGTGATTTGACATAATAAAGTTGCTTGAATTTATCGTTGGATTTAACACTGTTACTGCAGTACGACAAGTCTTTTTTCCTTACACAGCCAGCAGATTTGTTCCCATTATACCAAGAATCAGCATCAGAGGGCCTGAAACCTTGAAGACAGTCACAAGGGTCACGAGCTTTCGGGTTACAGATGGAAAAGGCTCCACACGAATTGTTAGCACACTTGGATGACTGAATAGAAATCCATTGGTGTTCTTTATCAGACCAATACTCCTGGATGAGCTCACCAGACACTTCTAGTACCAGCCTAGAGTCATTACCAACTGGCAAAGTGAAATAGTAGCCGACATTGAAACGAGTATCGTTGAGGTTGTGCTGATATCCACCACTTCGGCTAGTAAAATTGCCAATAGTTTCGTTGTAGTGGTTGTCAATCCAGAAAGCATTAGAACCATTGTTGATGATTAGGCTGACCCTGCCCAAATCATATTCGAGGGAAAAAGCTCCTTGGTCAGGGTCATCTGCACTTCTCCATGATCGCAATGACCAAGTGTTTCCTTCGTCATGTCCTAGTTTCATTATGGGTAAAAGGGTGTCCGTAGGATAATCAAAACTCTGCCACAAAATCTGTTTACTTGAGGTTTTCAGCAGTATCAAGTTTCCTGAATCCAAGAGCATGGCATAGACACTGATATTGTTTGAAACATTGCTGACATTGTATGTAAGTTTTCCATCTATGATCACCAAATTTCCATCTTTAAAGGTAAGAACTGCTGATGGTGTTTGAAATGCGTAGTCTCGGTTAGCAACCCAGACAATCTTGTTCTTGTCGTTTGGGACCCTGTTATACCGTATACCAACGTAGTACTTGGTTGAGTTATCTCTGATTCTGGTGAAAAAGCACAATTCGAACTTCCCGGTATAAGAAACAACGGAGTCTAAGGTTCCCATTGATTCTCCTATTTGCAAAAATTCCTTGTGAATGACTGCATTAACACAAAACGTACACAGGCAAAGGAATGATGTCAAGGATGCCAGAGTTGAGGAAGTTAATGCCATTTTAATTCACAAGATTGATTGCCATTATTTAAAACAATTCTACATATTATATGAGAAAACCAATCTAATAAGTTGTCCTAGATGACGGATTGAATGGTTCGTATTCATGACAGCATTGGTGGCTTGACTTTAACTAACCCATGAATTGTGATTATTCTTATATTTTTTTCTTTATTTTAAATTTTCTTTCTAATTTAACTCATTTTGGATTGCCTTAGATTTAAATTAAAAAAAAAATTGTTATTTTTTTGAAATTAAAAAATAAAAATTACTTGTCATTAAATGAATCAGTAAATAAATTCATTTAATTTTTTAATGTGTAATAAGTTGAATTGGATCAAATTTTTTCAACCCCTCATAAGGGAGTCAAATTAAATTGACATTTTGATAATACTTGTGATTGTGATGAGTAACTATACCCATATATCTCAATTTTATCTACATTTATTACATATTTCTTTTTCCTTTTAATATTTCAAACAATATAAAGCAACCAAATCTGTCACTTTCTAAGTGGAGGGTGGACTTGTTGACTTCATAAATAAACACTGGCCCGCTATGTGTAATATTCCATAGAATAAAAGGCAATTAAAAATGTCACTTTCTAAGTCGAGGATGGACTTGATGATCATGAGCATTATTTTAAAATAATGACAGAATCAATTCAAATTTGATTGTGCCTGTTATATTTTAGGTTTACTTATCCATATTTTAGGTTTTTGCCCTTGTATATTGAATCTTTATAATTTACACAACCTTACGTACAAAGTATCACTTACTGTTTGTAGAAACCAATCAAATGAATGCTTGAAACGTTATCTCGATTTGAGTCAAATTATGTTAATCACTTGGTTGAGGCATGTTGAGTTTTTGGACTTTCTTTCTTGTCTATAATAGGTCTAAAGGTAAAGTTCATTTGTTCTCTAGATTTATATATATAAATATCTTAAAATGAATTGTTTGTAACACAATTTTGTATTTGTTAGTATATAATTTACAAGTAAATAACGTTTTCCATGGAAGATAAACCATTAGATTTTTGAAAAACTATAAAACAAGTACAACTAATCAAATCCATACAAATGATGAACGCGATACAAAATTACTACAAATGCAAACTAGTAGAATTAAGCATATCGTTTTTACAGATGGAAAAACCTAGACCTTAGAGTACGCCTAGATATTGGATAAAAGTTTACACTTTCAACCTGGGCACTCGATTACAAAAATTATTTTAATATGGTCTATATGTTTGTGAGAAATTTAAGGTTTTAGAAACAGTGGAAAACAAACCCTTCCTATATTATATTATTTTTGTAATGTATATTGATTTGATTCAGGTCATAATAGAAGCCAAATATAGAAAAAATATTTTAAAAGAAATCTATATATTTGGCCTTAGTTATGAGTAAAATGGGATTAAATCCATTTTATATATATATATATATATATATTAGTTTATATATATATATATATATATATATATATATATATATATTTATTATTATAAATATCTTAAAATGAGATGTTTATAACACAATTTTGTATTTGTTAGTACAAAATTTTACTAGTAAATAACGTTTTTCCATAGAATATCAACCATTAGATTTTTGAAACACTATAAAAGAATTACAACTAATCAAATTCAACCAACGCGAAGTGAAATTAAGAAAAAAAAATTTCATTTTATCAAAATTATAAATATGATGTTGTCATTTTGATTTAATATTTGCGATAGAAGTGAAATTAAGAAAAACAAAATGTACTGAATTTCAAATTAGAATTTAAATTTAATAAATTGGAATTTAAGTTTTACTTCTTTCAATTCTATGATTTTATCAAAATTGGTATTAAGAAACTAACTCTTTTACCCTTATTATGGGTTGATGCTAACCTCTCTTCGTGGAGGTTTCTTATTTTTTTTTAGTTTTGAAATTATTGTAGACTTTAGCTTTTACAAATTTAATAACAATCAAAAGGAAAAAGATATAACACAAATAAAAAATCAACATCAACATCATCAATTATTTTGTTATTAAAGTGGAAAACAAATGAACAAACAAAGTTAAAGAAATAAATTGCGGTGTCCTGAATTGTTGTATGTGAATGTGAGAGATGATGGAGATGAAAGAAAAACAAAAAATTAGATAAGTTGAGAAGGTTGATTAGTTTTAAGTGAGTATTTTTTATTACAAAAATTATTTTAATGTGGTCTATATGTTTGTGTACACTTTATTAAGAACTTGATACACTTTCAACATCGAAAACACAGAGTTTTGGTAACTTTGGTTGGACGTTGTGTTGTCATTCTTTGAAACTCCAGATTTTGATAATTTGGATCACTTAGATGTGTCCAAGCGGTGTAAATGAGTGTAAAAGCACCCCAAGTTGCCACTGAAGCATTGTTGGTTGGGTTTAGCATGACTACCATTTTGTTGCGTTGCATTTTGATGCTCTCAATGTCGTCTTCAAAGCCCTTCTTAATGTTTAGAACTTTGTACCAATTTGTTGCACTGTTGCGATCTTTTTTCATTGCTGCCTGGTGAATCTTGTAGGCTAATATCATTTCATCAATGCCCTCTACTTTTCGGTTTAGTCTTTTCGCCATCGTCGCACAACTGATGGCCCCTTTGATGTTACCTACTTTAAACTTTTCTTCTGCATTCCTTTGTGCAAACATTGCTAAAGACTTTACAAAATCCATCGATATGGCTTGCAGTAGATATTCGCTTTGAATGTGCTTTTGTGAGAGTTGATTAATTTATTATGTTATGTGAATGATATATATATATATAGATGAACTAATCTACATCAATATTATCTTATATTCATATTATCTAGAAAATATTATTATGCACAATCTCTAATAATATCCATTATATATAACTATTTTATCGTTATCTTACCATTTTTGTTATTAAAAAATTAAAACTAAAATTTATCTTTATATAATATATATATATATATTATCCTTTTATATAGATGAATTACATATTTTATTTATAATATTCTAGGATTTTTTCAGTTATGTAGAAATAACTTTATTTTTTTATTGATTTATATCTTTTCATACATCAAAATAATAACAAAAGAAAACATTATATGACGTCTTCATATTTTATCTTAACAAAAATAAAAGATAACGAATATATTCACAACTAAGATTATAAAAAAAAAAAATACTTCTCCAATAAAGAAATAAAAATATTGTAAATATATCTTATTCTGAATTAAACTTTAAACAAACATATTATCTTAAACTTTAAACTTTTCTTCTACATTCCTCTGTGCAAACATGGTTAAAGAGTTTACAAAACCCATCGATATAGCTTACAGTAGATATTCGTTATGAATGTATTTTTGTGAGAGTTGATTTACTATGCTATGTGAATAATATATATAGGTGAACTAATCTCTATCAATATACTTATCTTATATTTATATTATCTAGAAGATATTATTATCTATAATATCTAATCGTATCCATTATACATAACTATTTTATCTCAATACGTAGATTATCTTATCATTTTTGTTACTAAAAAATTAAAAACTTCAAGTTATCTTTATATATATATATATATATATATTTATTCTATCTTTCTATATAGATTAATTAATATTTTATTTATAATTTTGTAGGATCTTCTTAGTTATGTAGAAATAACTATTTATAGATTCTATCTTTCTATATAGATGAATTAATATTTTATTTATAATTTTGTAGGATTTTTTTAGTTATGTAGAAATAACTTTAGTTTTTGTATTCATTTATCTTTTTCAGACATCAAAATAATAAGATAGAATATATTCACAACTAAAATAAAAAAAAAATACTTCTCTACTGAAAGAAAAAAAAATATTGTAAATATATCTTATTATGAATTAAACTTTAAACAAAAATATTATCTAAAAATTAAAATATTATATATATTAAAATAAAAATTATTATACTTATATATTTATATATAAAAGTAAGTTCATACTAACACAATCTTGTCAGTAAAAAATTGACATTTTATTTATTAAGAAATACCATTTTATGGTAACATTTTTTTTATGTGAATAAAATAAGATTCCATTTATGAAACACTAAGAGAATTAATCCTACAAATATATGAAAAGTTAATTACAGATAAACACCAGCATAAATAAACATCTTCCATTCTCATTCAATATATATATATATATATATATATATATATATATATATAATGTTTGCTAACACGTGTACGTTTGTTTTTCAGTTGGTACATTTTAGTAATGTGTATCGGATTTTAGTAGACAAAAATACTCTTATATATCATCATTCTAAGTTTTAAGGTTAAGGGTATTTTAATAATTTTCATTGTCAAAACTAAAAAGAAAAAAAGAAACCCCTAAACCCTTGCTCACCTTCCTCGTTCTTCTCAACCATTTCTCTTTCATCTCTTTCACTCCAACATTTTCTCTGTCATCCCTATATTAGTCTCAATTGAAAAAAATCAGAAACACTTGCCTAACCCTAATCTACCTTCCTCACTTATCTAATTTGTTTATGTGATTTGTGAAGCTAAATGTTTTATTTACCATTACATTCTCCTGACTTAATTTTTAATTGGCTAAACTTGGTTTGATTTAGATCTTGGTTTATTGATGATAGTGTGCCTGTAGAGAGAGTTTGTAACACAACAAAATTCTAAAATTTAAAAACGAAATTTAATAATAATCAGAAGGGAAAATATATAACACAACTCTCCCATCAAAAATCAACATCAACATCATCAGTTATTTTGTTATTAAAGTGGAAAACAAATGAACGAACAGAGCAAGAGCAACAAATTGCGGTGCACGTTAGCAAACCCATATATATATATATATATATATATATATATATATATATATATATATATATATATATATATTGAAGGGTGCCCACGATTTGTCGATACAAAGTTGGATTAGGATAAGCAACAGAAGCATCAACGGTGAGCTTTAAAGAAACCATGGGTGATGGCTGTAGATTACCGTCCAACATGTTGGCTTTGGAGAATGTATTTTGTTTGTGTGAGATATAAATCACCATTGGTGGTCCAGTAAGCTTCTATACCCTGAAAATAATGAAGTCTTCCAAGGTCTTTGAGAACCAAACGTTGATGAAGAAAAACTATAAGAGAAGTGACAACATCAACAGGATTCCCTGTGAGAAGAATATCTTCGACGTAAATGAGAATTAGTAAGATAGAGTCATTCTGAATTATAACAAAAAGAAAGGAATCACTAGTGGTTGAAAGAAAATCCATTTGTATTAGGGTGGAGCTGAAGATGTGATACGAGGCATGGGGTGCCTGCTTAAGGCATAGAGGGCTTTATGAAGTCTGCAAACCAGATTTGGATAAATCTTGAAGGTTCATCCATGTACATGATTTCATTGAGATCACCGTGTAAAAGAAGCCATGTTTATGTCCAATTGATGCACTTGCCATTTGAGAGAAACCACAAGAGATAGAACCACTCTAATTGTAGTTGGTTTCATGATAGGGCTAAATGTTAAAATAATAATTAATATCATAAAAATTAATATAATGATCAACAATATTAATTGACAAAAGAATTTTAACTTTATATAACAATGGCGGTTAAAGAGTTTCACTCGGATCAAGAAGCAGGAAATGAAGAAAGCACCCTATTATAGGTAGATCCATACGAAGAGGAGGAAGAAACTATCTCTCTTTGTGACCTTCTTATTTACAGTGGCTTTAGTTCAGATAAATGGCATGGTGATTTCTCGAAAGAAGATGAAAAAAACTTTGGTGATGACGGTGATGATGATTATAACATGTTCGAGTTCTTCAGTGAAGAATTCAACTCTTCAAGTAACATTGCAGCTACAGAGAACATAATCTTCTGCGGTAAACTCATTCCCTTCAAGGATATTCCTCCGCGTGTTGATGAATGCAATAACAAGGCTTGCAGGAACGTGCAAAAGGGTATTGCAAAACACGGTTCAAAAGGTTCAAAGAGTTTTTCATGTGACTACACGTCGACAAGGAAGGTGTCTCTAGTGAGGTGCACCACCAAGTATAGGTGGTTTTTGTTTATGTTCGAGATGTCCAAGTTGTCTGGCACTACTGAGATGGAGTTGAGAGACATTAGAAACAGACAAAGTTGGAGGGGACCGGCGACGATGTTTCCGATTGCTAAAGACGGCGAAGAAGATTCCAAGGGGAAGATGAGAAGCTGCAAGGGGATGTGGACGATTTTGAAGTCAATTTCTTCCATAGTTGATCCATCCATCATGGCAAAAGAGGTATTGTAACTAAAAATATAGTGGGTATAAAATGTGAAACCAATAGGAGAAAAAGAAAGTAGAGAAAGGTAACAATGACAGAATAAAGGAATAGAAACAACTTGTCGAGGATCATAGATTCTGAGCATAGAGGAACCCGCAAAAGGTGGTTAGAAGTTGATGAATGAAGAAAGTAGGAAACATATGTTTAATGAAGAAAGTGGGTGAGAGAAAAAAACCTGAGACAACTGAAAATTAGTGAAGAAAGTGATACGGAGAGGGAGGAAGGTTACACTGACAAAATCGAAAGACTTCATTATTGAACGTTGAAGTGAGTTGTGGGAGGTAGAGAAAGTAGAAAAGGGTATGAGTGTTATGAATGATTAGTTTAGTAGAAAGAAGAAAAAGAAAAAAAATAGACAAAAAGATAGCACTGACTAAAAGGTTTGTCGTAAAATTTACCAAGTGAAAATCAATTTGACACATTTTTAAAAAGAGTGATCTAATTGAGAAAATTCAGCAAAACTTGAAACAAAATAGGCTATTAAACCAAAAATAAAAGACTTGGTAGAATATAGACAATTATTTGAACACAACCTACTACACAAAGATTCATTTTGAACATCAAAAACAAGTGTCACATGGAGGCAAGTTTTCCGCACATTAAATGACAGAAAAGAAAGGAAAAAAATGAACTTATTTTGATTTAGACTTTGATTAAGTGAGATGATTGCTCTCTACATCATAACTCCTATGGTTCACTCATATTTTCAAAATGAAGAATAAATTAGTCAAAATTTTAGAGAGAATAGAAGAGGAATATTAAAGAAATGGTAAATTTTATACAATAAAACTTGATTAATTGGTTTTCTAATTATAACTCAAGCTTTTAATAAAAAAGTAATCAAAACTTTATTAATATTATCTACTCCTATTCTTAAGTATTTTTCAGATCTTACATTAATAAATATCTAATTTGACTTGGAATCCAGTATAATGTAAATCCGTATGACGTCTAAAATTGCTTTAAATAATTTTAACTTTTCATGTCTTAAACATAAAAATAATTACTTTAAACAATTTAAAAATTTTAACATCTCTTAAATATAAATACAAGACGACAAATAAAATGGTATGAGAATCCAAACACCAAATTAATCTTTAGTAAAACAATTATTATTTATATCTTTTAATTTTACTGTCTTTATTCTAATTATTCTGGAAAATACTTCTCAAGTAGATTAAACTATTGAATACTTACCAAATTATTTTCCACAACGTTAAAATTGTTGTACATTCATAAGGGATTTTTTTAATGATGAAATTTCAATTTTGAAAATTACGTTTTAGAAAACCAACTTTAGGATTAAATAAATACATTGGTACAATAAAATAATTGAAGTTACTATTAGAGAAGGTTTTAAAATTGCTATAATTTATTTCAAAATATTTTGAAATTTTAACATTAGAGAATAATTTGATTTTTTAACTTTTACTAAACTTCATCGTGTAAATGTATGGATTAAAGTTATAGTACACATTTGATTTGTAATTCAATGTAAATTCATAATTACATGTCAACTTAAATTATTTTTGAACAATTTCAATATTTACTTGTGTAAATGTAAACATGAGACTGCAAATATCAAAAAAGAAACTTTGAAATTCCAAACATCAAATCAAATATGCACATAAAATGTTATAATATGTCTACAAAATTATCACAGGCTTAATAACACTTTATATCAGTGTTTAATTTTGATTCTTTATTTATAGTTGTCTAAACAGAATTCTTATAATTTTCCATCTTTCATCTAAAATTCCATGTAATAGTACAAATGCATTTGAAAACATAAATAATGTTTAAATAAAAATAATAAAATGTAGGTTTCATTATTATTTTAATACTTTACGGATTTTCTTCTAAACTATACATATCGTACTATATTATACTTCCATTATAATTTTATTAATTATTAAATGAAATTTAAAGAAAATTAATTCGAACAATCAAAAACTATAAATACTAAATATGAATAATTGACCAATTAAAATTAAAAGTAACAATCACACAAAACAAAAACACAAAAATTAAAATTAAATCAAAGTATAAAATGATGTGGTTTCACCAGAGTATGCCTTAACATTAGATTCAAGCCAGACGAGGATCAGGTTTTGCAGACATGCATCTCGAGGGCCTTCAGAAAAGAGATAGCAATGTCAATAAAAAACCAAATAAAAAATATGCTTTAATTATTGAACAAGTAAAATTCCTTCTTAATGACCTCCACATATATATCACTTGGAACAAAAATGACAAAGAAGCAAACAATTCATAACAAAAATATTTGCTTCAGTTATACACCATTTCACCTGATAAAATTTCAATGTATCTCACATTTTACTCCCTTAATTGCAAGATTCCACTTATGAAGTCCCAAAATTTCCCATTTTTCATATGAAATTAATCTTTCTTGTTAACATTAATATAATTACCAGTCCATGATTTATATATAAAACATAGCAGATCATTCCTTTATCTTCTCCTACCACTATTCAACTCACAGAACCACCAAAAATAATCTCTATTTTAAAAGTGGGATTCTCAAACCAATTTTTAACATATTCTCAAACCACCAAAAGTGAGATCTTTTAATCTGCTGAATTCGTAATCAAATTTAGGTTTAATAATTTTGGACATTCTTATTTTTCAGGATCGTCTCAAATAGGTCCTTATTGTAAATGCTCTCAATTAGGTTCTGTATTGTGAAAAATTGAATCAATTTAGACTTTGCCGTTAGTTTCGTACTAACACCGTTAAAGGAGGTGACACGTGTCAGTTCGTGGTTTTTTAAAATTTTTGAATTATTATTTTTTATGTTTTTTAAATTTAAAATAAAATGTTGATAACTAAACTTTAAATAAAATATTATTTTAACTTTAAAATATTATAAATATACATTGAAATAAAATAAATATGCATTAAAATAAAATTTTATTAACACAAATTTGTATTTGTTAGTATAAAATTTTACATATATATTACCAGCACTAACATTCTTTTCCTGGAAAACAATGCGTTTGTATACAGATAGAACATTATATTTATGAAAAACTAAGAAAAGTGTAACTGAACAAATTCAATAAAATGATGGAATTCAAGTACAACATTATTATAGAAGTTTTTGTAGGTGGGGAAGCTTAGACTTTGGAATCTGTCTAGATATTGGATCAAATTTACATTTACAACACGAGCACTCGATTAATAAAACTCTTTTAGTGCGGTCTCCATGTTTGTGTACACTTGAAATCTTGGGAACTTGGTATTTGCACCACTTTCTACATCGTAAACATGCACTTTTGGTAACTTTGTTGCGATGAGGAGTCGTCTTTCTTCTTAAATTCACATTTTTATAATTTGAGTCAGTTAGGTGTCTCCAAGCATTGTAAATGAGTCTAAAAGCACCCAAAGTTGCGACTGAAGCTTTCTTGGTTGGATTGAGCATGACTACTAATTTGTTGTGTTGCATCTTGATGCTCTCAATGTCATCTTCAAAGCCCTTGTTAATGCCAAGAACTTTGTACCAATTTGTTGCACCGTTGTCATCTTTTTTCATTGCTGCCTGGTGGATCTTGTATGCTAAGATTGTTTCATCAATGCCATCAACTTTTGGATCTAGTGTTTTGGCCATGGTGGCACAAGTGATGGCCCCTTTGATGTTTCCTAGTTTAAACATTTCTTCTGCATCCCTTTGTGCAAACATTGCTAGAGAATCTACAAAATGCATCGACATGGCTTGCAATAAACAATCACTATGAATGTGTTTTTGTGAGGTTTGATTCATTTATTATGCTATTGAATGATATATATAGATCAACCAATTAGCATAAATATTCTTACATTATCTAAAAGATATTATTCTACACAATATATGCTAGTATCTATTATATATAATTATTTTATTTTAAGTGTTAGTTATTATCTTATATTTATTAATAAATTAAAAAATTAAATCTAACTTATTTACTATGATTAGTGCGTATAAGAGGATATAATTTATCGTATGTATGTTGTATCTTTAGTTATATATATTTTCATGATTTATTAGAACTTATTGAAATGTAATGATTAATTAGAGTAATAGCTCAACTTATCTCGTCATTATTATATAGATACACTCTTATATCTTATGCATTTCTTTTATTGTTCCTATTTTTGAAGTGATGAATAAGTGTAGTATTTATTTTATTGAATAAAATAAAATAATATTTTTATTTGATTCAACACCTTCCTTCTCTACTACTTCCATTCACTTCTCATTTCTTCAACTTTAAAACATAAATTATACTAACTAATGATAAAGAGGAAGGAATGCAGTATTCTTATATTAGGTAAAAGATATTATTATATATAAGATAATATTTATATTCTATCTTTTTAGTAGTATCTTATAGTATTTTGTGACTGGTATATTAAAAGACTTATATATATATATATATATATATATATATATATATATATATTTTATCTTTATTTTATACAGATGAATTACATATTTTATTTATATTTTTATGGAATTTCTTTTAGTTGTCTTAAAACTTTGTAGAAATAACTTTAGTGTTTTGTAGATTTGTTTTCTTTCGGTATCAACTTAAGCATTAAAAAGAAAATTATATTATACTTGCATATTGTATCTTAAAAAAATTAAAAGATACAAATATATGGATAATCAAGATTATAAAAAAATGAAAAACATATATTTGTCTGCTAAAAGAAAAGTTATTATAGATATATCTTATCCATGAACTAAACTTAAAAAAAATATTATTTTAAAATTAAAATATTGTAAATATATATTAAAATCAGAAGACCATACATACATATTTATATATAAAAGTAAAATCATATTAACACAATCTTGTTACCATAAAAAAGCTTAATACATTATAAGTAAACATTTTTTTCCTCTGAATAAAATAACGTTTAATTTATCGAAACACTAAAAATGATATAACTAATCCAATATAAATAAATGATGATAAATCTGCTTAAAAAATAATTAAAGATATAAACGAGTATAAAATCAAAAGATAACTTCGTCATTATCTTATGGATACGCACTTATATTTTATCTTTATTTTATATAGATCAGTTACATATTTTATTTATATTTTTTAGGATTTTTTTAGTTATCTTAAATCTACGTAAAAATAACTTTAGTTATTTTATAGATTTTTGTTTCCAATATATAAGTAATGACACTAATTTTATTTCAATTTTATAAGATAAATCAAAGTAAAGATACCCCTATCAAATATATATAGCAGATATTCAAACTTGGATTTTAAAATTTGAATTTATCTTTAATAGTAAAGATTTCTTTTTATTTTAAATTAGTATATGTATAAATCTCTGTGAGATTTACAAATGATACACATTTAATAATTTTTTTTCTTTTTTCTTATCTCCTTGTCTTCATTGGTGTTATTTTCTTTGGGTTATTAGTTTCACGTGTTTTTGAAATCTAGTTTAAATACCTAGGAAAAATCTTATCTTGATGACTAAGTAAGTGTTTTTTTTGGTTTTTAATGTCAAATTCAAGGCAGACGTCATATAAGGAGATATTAAATTGACGTTGAATTTGCGTTAATTACCGTCGAATTTTGTCAACGACATTAATCAATTTTTTGTTTTTTTTTTAATTAATTGTGATTTTTTTTACAACCCTATGAAGACCTCAAAAACAGATTTGGTATTTTATAAAGTACGAACTATGAACGTGTAGTGTTGTATCAACAACAGAAAACAAACAAAAACAACAACAACAACAAAAAACAACAACAACAAAAAACAGCAACAAACAAGTTCAACCAAAAAACAACAACAAACAAGTTCAACCAAAAAACAACAACAAACAAGTTAACCAAAGAACAACAACAAACAAGTTCAACGAAAAAACAACAACAAACAAGTTCAACCAAAGAATAACAACAAACAAGTTCAACCAAAGAACAACAACAAACAAGTTCAACCAAAGAACAACAACAAACAAGTTCAACCAAAGAACAACAACAAACAAGTTCAACCAAAGAACAACAAAGTGTTGTGACCCGTGAGAGAGAAAGCAAAATGCACCTATGAAGGGCAAGAACATGAAAATAATCGGTCAAAACAAACGAAAATCATACCTAAAGTAGATAATTAACATACATTTGTATCAAATGAAAGAAAGATTACATGTAATGGCCGTCAAACTTCGTTCGAGAAAAGTTTGAGCAGAGAAAAGGTCTCGCGCACTAAGATAAAGTGAATGAATTTTCAATCTCCCGCTCAAATTTTTATTGAATTCACTAACCTTTTGACGTCTAACGCTAGGGCATTCCATGTTTTATAACCTTTTAACGACATACGTAAGTATATTTTTACCTTCGAGCCAAACATTTTTGTAAAATTTTTCCAATAGGACGTCAGACTTCTCAATATTCGACGTCTTATAACAAATAATTAAAGTTCTAAATGACATCTAATAATTGCATTTATTTATAAAAATATTACCGGCTCTTTTATTCAAACACAATCTATTCAAGAGATCAGAGATCACTTGATCAACTTTCATCCTTCAAGCAGTTTTTCAATAATGCACAATTTGAAAGCGCATATATGCACCAACCTCCACCTTCAGAACACCGAATGAATCTTCTCTTGTGGTCTGTAATGTGATTTTCTTTACTTTTGTTGCATTTCATGTAGACATAATTTTATTTTTTTTACATGTCTTTTTTTAATGCAGGATGTTATTTCATTGGGATTTGAAAATTTTTAACATGAAACAAGTATATTATGTATATTCTGATATATTTTCTTACGAATTTGATTATTAAAAGCTTTAATTTACTAAATCTTTACAAAAAAGAAAATCCTTAATCCCGGAAGCAAACTACTTTAAAACTTTCATACTATTATTCTTAGCAAATGTAATTTCTTTCATTATTACAAAAAAAAAGTTTTGACGTATGTTATTTTCGATTTTTAACATCTACAAAAAATACCAATGTTATAGTGGAAGATGTTGATTGACGTTGGAAGTAAAAAAAGACGTTAACTGACATAAAAAATTATCATTTTCTGATGTTAATTAATGTTAAAAAATGATAATTTTTCAACGTCCCTCCTCTGTTTTTTTCTAATTGTTCTGTAGTAAGATATTTATTACATAAAATATCTTAGATAATATTTATTACATAAAATATCTTAGATATTTTAACGGTTAAGATATTTTTAAGTAACTAACCACGTTTTTAGGTAAGGTGGTTATTTTTATTTTGCTTATAAATACAATGACAGGGCAAAAGTTCAGGTACGTTCTCTTTATGTCTAGAGACCCTAAATAATATTTCAGAGCAGTATCATAATCACTCTCTTGAGAGCTGAGGCTCCATAACTCACATCTGACTTGAGCGTCGGAGTATCTTTGCAGGTACCTCTCCCTCCTTTGGCGAGTATGAACAACGACAATTGGAGAAGAGCAAGCATCCCAGACATCCAGGAGCAACAAAGACACACCGGACAACATTTACACCGAAACATTTTGGCGCCCACCGTGGGGCCGAGTGCCAACCCAAAGAAGCCACAAGAGGAGCCTTGGCCTCGATGAATAATTTCTAGGGATAAAGCTACTCCATCACCGCCAGAAGTCTCCTCCGCGAGCCATTGACGCCAGCACGAGCACCTCTGCGAAATCGCGCCAGTGAACACATCAGCGAAATCACACCCCTTTGTGGGTCAGATCCAGCGCAAAAACATGCTTAAACTCATCATTCACCTCCCTCAACAATGGTGGACAAATAAGAGAAAACTTCTTTCACTACCTCTTTTAATCTCGACGTCGTCACCCCAGTTTTTCCTTCCATTTGGAGGAAACAACAATGTCGCGATCCAATTATTCAAGAACGAGTTGAAGTTTGTTGCAGGGACCGTGACGCTTCGGAACAATATCTAGTTTCACCGTCTCCTTTGTCGGTAAACACGGGAAATCCTCGTCGGAGAGGGCTGCCGCCTTCATCGTCGCCGTTGCGAAGATCAAAACCACAATTCCAATCAATGAAAATCCAATTAAAACAGAAATCCCTAATTTCCTAATTTCCACAAACCCCAATCCCCAAAATCGGAGAACAACAGGAACCCTAAACCCAAAGCTCAATGTCGCCGCCGCTTTCGCCAATCACGGCATCGCGGCCCTCGCCATCTTCAGGCACTCAAAGTTGCGAGCTCTTCACACCAGAATCGAAACCCCTAAGATCAGAATCGAGAATGAGAGCAGAAAGACCCCAAAATCCCCAACGAGAAAAACTCTGTAAAACCTAACCAGGATCGTTTCTCAGGAAGCGCAGGAAAAGTGAAAACCTAAATCCCCAAATTGAGCTCAGGTTCTCACTCTTCGTCTTCAATGGCAAATCGGGTCTGCCCATCAGCCTCCGTCGCGCCCCCAGGCACCACTGTCACCGAGGCGCCGTTAGCCCATCCCAAACCTAATCATCCTCCGCATCTTCCGCAGCACCCACGGCATCCACGCGCCCCATCCTCCGCATCTTCCGCAGCACCCACTGCATCCACGCACCCTTCAGTTCTACCTCCACGTCGTCCAAATTTCTTTTCCCCATATGTCAAACTTCGGTTATCATTCCCTGACCGCCAACGGCATCGACAATTTAGGGTTCGCGAATGAATCTCTGAGCGGATGGTTCCTTCTCTGTCATGAAAGGTTTCATCCAATCTCTCCTCTGTAGGGCCTCGGTTGGCGTTGCCGAAATCCGCCGCCATCCATTGTGAACTCAGCAACTAATTTGGCCTGAACCCCACTTTTACTGAACCGGCCGATAAGTCCGACACATGGACTCAACGATGCTCCAAGGTCGTCTATCTGTGTCGACCATGACCGATCAGCAAAACCTTCCTTATTGTCGTTCAACAATTTCTAGGTCGTCCATCTAGGCCGACCGACAAGACCAAGTGTGTATCGTGACCAATCGGCAAAACTTTCCTCCTTGCCGTTCGACCATTTCCTGGTCGACCATCAAGAACGAGCCGCACTCCATTGTCCAATAACCTCAATAGCGATCGTCCAAGACAACGATCTTGCCATCCTCTAAAGGTCACCCATCCAGGTCGACCATCAAGAACAAGCCGCACTCCAAGGTCGTCCATCTAGGTCGACCGACAAGGGCGAGTGTATATCATGACCAGTCGGCAGAACCGAGTGGCTACACACCCAGGATTGACATCCTTGGCTGCTCATCCTGCTGACCGGGCCTCACGACCACTCCGTGGCCACAAGCATTCCACTACTCGTCCGTCCGGCCTCACCTTTTGTCGGTTCTTCATCCTCAAATACTCCAGCATGCGGACACTCGGCTCAATCAGCGTTCGGTCATTCGACCAAAATGATGCTTGGTTATTGAGCGTCCTTGACGTTCGTCCACTCGGCTCAATCAGCGTTCGGTCATTCGACCAAAATGATGCTTGGTTATTGAGCGTCCCTGACGTTCGTCCACTCGGCTCCACCAGCGTTCTGTCATCCGACCAAACAGATGGTGGGTTATTGAGCCTCCTTGACGTTCAGCAGCTTGGCCTCAACCGTTCGGTCACCCGTCTCAATGACGTCCGGACACTTAGACTCAACCATTCAATCATCCGTCTTATCGGCGTTCGGCAGCTTGGACTTGACTGTTCGGCCTCTCTTATTGACGTTCGGTCTCTAGCGCTCGGTCATGCATGATCTCAGCACTCAATCGTTCGGCCATTCGGTCTCACCATCGTTCGGCAATTTTCAGCATCAAGCGTCCAGCCGACGTCCTTAATAACGTTCGTCCGCTCGCCCTCAAATCATTCGGTCATACACCGACACGAGCGCTCCAACATTCGGCCATACTCATGATCGGCCTCCTGACGTTCAGCACCTGGGCCTTAACCATTCGACACTTCGGCCTCCCTGGCCATTAGCCATTCGGCCTCCCTGGTGATCAGCCATTCGGCCTCCCTGGCGATCAACCATCCGGCCCCCCTGGCGATCAACCATCCGGCCTCCCGAGCACTCAACCTTTCGGCCATTCGGTCTCATGTGTTCAAACATTCAACCTCGAACGTTCCTGCTTTCGGCCACTCAGCCTCATTGACTCTCGGTCTTTCGGCCTCTACCGCTCGACCATACATCTACACGAGCACTCAAGCATTGGGCCATTCGACCCCACTGATGACCAGCCAGTCGCACTCAAATAACGTTCGTCCGCTTGCCTCAGTCGTTCAGCTGTAGGTCTCAATGACGTTCGACCGCTTGGCCTCCACCCTTTCGCCTCAGTCGTTCAGCCATCCGCGTCTCAAGCGTTCCAGAATTCGTTCTAACGGACGTTCGGCCTAAAGCGTCCGACATTCTACCTTCTTGACGTTCGGCCTAAAGCATTCGACCGCCACGACCGTTCGACCCAACTGATGTTCAGCCATCTGGCCTCAATGACTTTCGTCCTCTTGGCTTCAATCGTCGTTCGGCCATTAAGTCTCACGGACGTTCGGTCACTTGTCCTCATCCCTTCTGCCTCAATTGTTCAGCTTTCCGTGGTCTCAAGCGTCCACCATTCGGCCCTACACATGTTCGCTCTCCTTGACGTTCGGCCACTCGTCCTCTACCGGTAGGCCATCCGTATCTCGAGCATTCCAGAATTCGGTCTCAAGGACGTTCGACCCTACTCATGATCGGCCATTGGGCCTAACTGACGTTCGGCTTCAAGCGTCCAACACTCAGCCTCACTGACGTTCGGCCATTCAACTAAACTGATGCTCGCCCATTGGTCCTGACGTTTGTCATCTTGGCTTGACCCGTTCGGCCAATCGCTTCATTGACGTTCGGTAATTCCCGCAGGAAGCGTTCGGTCATTCCAACTCACTGACGTTCAGCCACTCGATCCCATTGACGTTCGGCCTCAAGCGTCCAGTATTCGGCCTAACTGACGTTCGGCCGCCAGGTTTACAACTCGATCTAACGGTCTCACCTATATGCTTAATATTATTTATCTTACAGGTCACAAGAAACAATCGGCCCAAGACCGAGCCATCCTACTCTCTCAACCGAACGGCTTTATAACATAATTTATGTTTTACGCTAATTTTCTAAATCCTATAAATGCATTAATTTGTTTGCCTACTCTTTTTCCTCGTTCTAGAGTGCAGATAGGCATATCTCGTACATAAAAGCGGACGCCAGAGAACCGTTCATGTTGAAGCACTAAAATTGGGGAACACTCCTAGACCTGGTAGATGTTCGCCCTAGAACACCCAGGTGCATTGCATAAAGGGATACACTGCCGCTGGTAGATGTTCGCCCTAGAACACCCAGGTGCATTGAATAAAGGGATACACTCCCGCTGGTAGATGTTCGCCCTAGAACACCCAGACCATCAAACGTAGGGGGCCATCCCCTAGCCTAGCTTATGTTCACCCAAGAACATCAAATTTTCAAACAGTCGGCCGTTCGGCCTCAAAGGTGTTCGCCCTTTGGTTTCAATCACTCGACCATCCATGTGTACGAGCGTTCAAGCAGTCAGCCGTTCGGCCTCCCTTTGATTTCCAGCGCTCGACAATGCACAACCACGAGCGATCAAGCAGTCGGTCGTTCGGCCTCAAAGGTGTTCGCCCTTTGGTTTCAACCGCTCGACCATCCATGCGTACGAGCGTTCAAGCATTCGGCGGTTCGGCTTCAAAGGTATTCACATATTGATTTGAACCGCTCGACCATACATAGCCACGAGCGTTCAAACATTCGGCCATTCGACCTCAAAGGTAGTCGTCCCCTTGGCTTCAACCGCTCGTCAATCCATGGCCACGAGCACTCAAGTATTCGGCCGTTTGACGCCATTAATGTTGTTCATTCGGCCGTAATGACGTTCGGCCTCACTCGTTCCATTTGGCCTCACATGCCACTCGACCTCGACCGTCCATGGCCTCAAGCATTCAGCTTCTGTGACCTTCGGCTATACAGCCTCTACCGCTCGGCCATCCAGGTCCTCACGTTCGGCCTCACTCGTTCCAGCTTTTTTGCCGTTTGGCTTCACATCTTTTTTGGTCCTTCAAACTCAACCGCTCGGTCATCCTTGGTTTGAAACGTTCAGACCACAAATGAGCAACAACCAGAAACACGCTCTCTAATACAGCAAATACAGCCTCTCTCAAACTCATAAGTCCTATAGTTACCACATCCGTAAAAACGGAACGGTTAACTCGGACTTGGGGGGCATGTTCTGTAGTAAGATATTTATTACATAAAATATGTTAGATAATATTTATTACATAAAATATCTTAGATATTTTAACGGTTAAGATATTTCTAAGTAACTAACCACGTTTTTAGGTAAGGTGGTTATTTTTATTTTGCTTATAAATACAATGACAGGGCAAAAGTTCAGGTACGTTCTCTTTATGTCTAAAGACCCTAAATAATATTTCAGAGCAGTATCATAATCACTCTCTTGAGAGCTGAGGCTCCATAACTCACATCTGACTTGAGCGTCGGAGTATCTTTGCAGGTACCTCTCCCTCCTTTGGCGAGTATGAACAACGACAATTGGAGAAGAGCAAGCATCCCAGACATCCAGGAGCAACAAAGACACACCGGACAACATTTACACCGAAACACTAATAAACAATGATCCATTTTTATAGTTTTACCAAACCCGAAAAGTAGAAAACTAGCAAATGTAACTTAGTTTTGGCATTTAATATATTCAGAATTCATTTTCAAATTTATATAAACTATAAACTATAAAATAAAGTTATCACAAGTGAATGATGTTATAATGAGTAGTGTATATTAACTATTTACTTGTAATTTTTTGTTTTGATAGTTATAGTAGTTATTTTTGGTTAAAATTTTTTTTACCACTCCTTGGAACCCCTATTTTAGGGAAAAAAATCCCAAGAGTACTTATTATGGCTTCATATGAAGTTCAAAAATTATTTGAAAAGTCAGTTGCTGTTATAGATCTTAAACGACCATAACTTTTTTTCTGGTTGGTAAATTTGACATTATTATATATCAATTTGGGGTGGAAAAATATTCCAAGACTATGGTAGCCCGTGGTTCCTTCTAGATTATAAAAAAAAACTGTATTTTATTTTTTGTCAATTTATTTTGTTTTTTTCTTTCTTTTTTTCAAACTTTGCAAAAATATTCCACATACTTAGACTTTGAATTTTGATCTAAAATTTTGTGTAGGAACTTCTCATGATATTTTGGTGCTTTGAACAAATTTCCAAGTCATTTAGAGTTGTTTTGAATATACAATTGATTTTATCCTAAGTTTGGATGTATATGGTGTGTGAACAACAAACAAAGTCAACAAGTTCAACCAATTTATAGCCCATAAAAAATGAAAACTAAAGCGAAAGTTCATAAAAAATGAAGAGATTGTTAAGACAAAATTGTCTATATGCCTAAACGCTTATGTTTTGAAGTTTAACCAAATAACATTAAGCGAAATAATAATCTGGAAATACATAGGAAGAAATATAAGACTCAACCAAAATCTCCAATCTAAAAAAACCTTATAAAAACACTTAAGATTTTAAGAAACAGAAAAACAATTAAGTCAAAATATCGAAACACAATGTTAAACGACTGTTAAGTCAAAAATATATAAGAGAGTTGAGGTTAAACATGTAAAGTTTATCATATCCAAAAAAATATTCAATTTAACTCTAAAAAGACGAAACAATGTCAAGACAGTGTGCCTAAAACTAGGAGTTGGAGAATTAACAGAAAGGAAATATACTGATTATACAAGCCAAAAAAAAAGCCTACCAGAATCAGCTACAAAATAATTTTAATTAAAACAATATAGTCGATATAGATATTATAAAGTAATTTTATATTTTAATCTATAGATAAATTTATTAATCATTATAATATTTATCTGACATTTTTATAATTTTTATTAAAAATGTATCATACTTTTGCGTAATGATTAAACTCTTAATTAAAAAACCAGATGGGTCTAACGGAGTATAACAACAAGAGCATTGGACCAGCATTTATAGGATGGCCCAAAATGAACCTTCTATGAACGAGTTTCATTTTTTTGGTTAAATTTACTTTGAGAAATGCAGAAAGGACACGCATCATATGAGATATGAACTAATGAAAGTTTATAAAAATAAATAAATTCTAGTAATATAATTAAAATGAATAGTAGAATTAAGATTTTGTTAAATTTATTTAATTATTTATTTATATTATTCTAGTCATATCATTTTAGTTTCAATAACAAACATTAGTTGACATAAATGGTAAAATCGTGTGTCTTTTAGTCAAACATTTTTTTTATAAGCATTTACCATTTATAAAGATGTTTTTTTTTTTCATGATGAAAGTGTAAAAGAACCACCAAACACTAAAAGATATGCAATAAACTTAGTGCTAAGAACTTCAAATCAAACATTAATATTAGAATCAGATTTGGATTAGTTATAATCTTTAGTTTCAACCATGTGATTGATCTAATATATTAAAAACTCAAACCATTTAAGATCTCAGTTTTATAAATATTTTTATAAATATGATTTCTTTTTATTTATGAATTCACCGTTTAAAAATATTTATTTTAATAAGGCATTAAACGTTCAAATAAATAATTCAGTCTACACAGAGTATTTAGAGTCATCTTATATCTTAATTTAATTTTTGTTGCATTGTGTGCCACATCGTAAGATCTAAAACTTATACTTTCATTAATGTTTTATTTGGCCGTTGACGATAAAAGATATTATTGAGATAAAAAAATAATTTTATATTCTCATAAATGTCTTGTCTTTTTATGTATCATAAATATTTAACAGTAAAAATATTGTGCTTAATTAGCTGCTTTCATAAGTTATTGTCTGTTTTACACTAAAAAGTTATGATATAATTTTTTTTTAAAATAAATCTTAAAAAATTAAAAGAGGAACATATATTTAAATTATAAATGGTTTCAAATCATCCACAGACAATCAACAAGACTCTAAGTTAAGATATAAGATAAATGAATGTTCATATTTTAAATCTTTTTCTGATTTTTTTTAGAGTGAAAACAACATTGATTCATCTTCAGAACCACTTTTTCATACCTATTTTTCATTCCTATAAAATACTTAAATTTTTAGTCTATTGAAAAAATATTGTTAAAATTAACTATCACATTCAAAATATTATGTGTTTTAAAATTAATATTGTCTGTTTTAAAATTTAAATCTTCGTCATGATTTTATCTTTAATTTTACTTAAAAACTTATCTCATCTCATATATTACAAATCTCAAATAATATAGCTTCTCACAATTTTATTAATATATTTTTTTTCCTAGTCCATTAATATGCTTCTTTTTTCAAAATAAAATCGTGACAGAAATAATTGAGTATTAAAGTTTCTTCTCTTAGTTTGTCAACACACATTTTCTAGACTAAGCTATAACTAAGACATTGAATGCCCAAACAAACAATTCATCCAACATAATAACTTTAACGGTTTGAATTTTCAAGATTAATTTTGTTTTCACTGAATGTCAATTTATGTATTTACAAATGTACACCACTAAGATGTATGAAAAAAGAAATTTAAAAATTGTTGGTGAATATGAAACCTATAATTGAAGAGTAAATTGCATTAAATGTGGTGATTTACTAATGTTAGCAAATGGCTGATTGGAACAATAACGTAGAAAAGGAAGACGTAAGAAATTGTTCTTCTTATTAAATTAAATTAAATGTAAATTACATTCTAACACTAAACAAAATTAGAATCTGTGATTTATTTCTATGTTGGGTACAAAACAAAGTCTCACATCAGATAAAATAAGAGATGAACATGAGTTTATAGACAAATAAGATACCTTGATTGGTAAGAGATCTTTAGTGGTACCAAAAGCAAATCCGTGAGGGCTTGGCCCAAAGCGAACAATATCTTATCAGTATGGAGATCTTATGTGTGTGTTGAATCTTCCTACAAATGATATTAAAGCCCGAGGTGGAGAGCAAGAGACCTTTTGGAGTGTGTGTTATTCGTCCGTTGTTTAGGAAATTGAACTCACTATGAAAATACCAAAATCTCTCTTATTCTTTACAAATGGTATTAAAGCCCAGAGGTGGAGAGCAAAAGACCTTTTGGAGTGTGTGTTATTCCTCCGTTGTTTAGGAAATTAAACTGACTATGAAAATACCAAAATCTCTCTTATTCTTTATTGTTTCTTTCTTCTTATATGATTAATTTAGAGATATGATATACATATATAATAATTTATGCAGCTTCATTTGTTTGTATTTATTTCCGTAATTACAATACGTAATAAATAACATGTAAAAAAGTGATAGAGAGAAAATAATATTGTTATAAGAATTGTTACAAACATAACATTTTTGGTTAATTTAGCCTTTGCTTTTGTTGGGTATCATATATCTCCATTGCTGCTTTGGATATGACGTCAAAGGCTTTCACCACGCACAATTTGAACTTCTTCTCATCAATAAAGCCTTTCTGTGTTTTCAAGGTAATTCTCAAGGTTCTTGTGTAGCTTATAACTGAAATATTTATACTCTGCAACATGTTATGATAATTAACACCGTTAACTAATTTATTTCTCCAAATTCTAATTAGTAAAATAGTAAATATAATTTATAAAATTAAGATATCAAATATAAAAAATTTGAAATTTTTCTTTTAATAACTTTTTTTTAACAATTATTTTATAATAGGAAGTAGTATGTGATTAGTATGTTTCAAACGGATCAATAAAATAATGATCAATTCTAAAAAATTATTAAAAAAAGTTTTTAACATCGTAATGAAAAAAAAAATTAACATTGTCTTATTCACAATTAAGACGGTGCTTACCTCTGGTCCACCTGTCATTGTGAAGTACAAGCCTTTGACAGGATGATTTGCCAAAACCATAGGTTCCACTGGTCCAATCAAGTTCGACACAACAACACTTGAGTTCCTCAGTGTCTCATAGATATGTTTAGCCACTGCCTGTAACAAATGCCAAAACAAAACTGCACTGATAAACACAAACAGTTACCATTAAATTATCGATTCTTTCTCACTGTATAATGTGCATGCATATACCATAATAAACAAATTGAAAGTCTGCCACTACACATGCATGAACTCACCTCATATCCTCTCAATTTCAGCTCCATATCCACAGTGAAAGAATCTCTCTTCCTCTTAATTTCTTTTTGAGCTTTCCACACAAATTCAAGAGGGTTGGATATGTTGGTTTGGCTTAGCTTAGGTATTGGTACATGCAAGAAAGAGATATGATTCCCCCAAGGAGATTTTGAATCAGCCTTCATCATTTCTTGAACTGATTGGTAACTTCCAATGTTCCTTGTACTCAGCACCACCAATCCTGTTGAATTTGCTTTCCCTGCCTCGTTATCAATCTCTTGCATGTATAGCCTAATCCCATAGAAGATTGCCCCTGTTATCACATCGTTTATTGTCTGCATTTACACACAAAAGTTTCGGTTATCTACCTTATAATCCATCAAATAATTTTCATGATTATTTCTATTATCACCAATCCCAGCAAATTACTCTTACCACTCGACTTGATGTTTTTGACTTGATCAAGAGAGAAGGATATGTTTGATATGACACAAGGTAGAGACTCCACACTTTCCTCACCACTCCTTATAGGTGATTTATCATCCTCAACAACAGTACTTTTCACTATGCTCCATCCAAAGTCTGAAATAGAGTTGAAAAGAGATAACACTGTGGAAGAGAACCGCTTGAAGAAACCCTTCTCAGAAGTTGATGATGATGATGAAGATTTTCGTGAAGGAAATGAGAGAGGAAGAGAAGGGTCGTCAGCTCTTTGAAGAGAAGACAGAAGAGCTCCCATAAGGGAGTAACCATCTCCAAGAGCATGGTGAAGTTTGAATATCAAGGTGCCAGCAGAAGTGCTTGTGGGGTATTTGATCACATGAATTTCCCAAAGGGGTTTATCTTGTGCTGTTCTTCCCATCATCAACTCTGTCACATACTCATCAAAATATTGGTCATACGATTCCGGTGACTCGTTTTCTGGGAATGTTGGAACCTTTATGTGATCTTCAGCCTTCACCTCTACCTTTTTCCATTTCATTTCTCCCTTTTCATCTCTCACCTACCATGTGTTTGTGAAAATTAGTTATACAGTTATCATGAATAAACATTACCAAAAATGAAGTAACAGAGAGAGAGAGTGTGAGAACCATTATGGAAGAGAATCGTGGATTCAATGGTAGAAACACTTGTTCTAACAAATACTTGGCTTGAGAAATTTCAATTGGAGTTTCTGATTCTAAGAAGCCAAAAACATAAGCACACAACACTGTGGTGTTGAAATATCGTCCGCTAGGACTCACTGGTTCTGTAACATCTTCTGAGTTCTTCATGACGCTGTTGTTGGACTAATCAGATTTAGAAAGTGAAAACTAATTGTAATGTTTGGAGTTGAGTTTCCATTTATATAGTTGAAGAATAATTAGTACCTAATCATAAAATAATTTAATGTGAATGCGTATAGAACTTTGATTATAATAATTATCCAATTAAATGAGACTTTTAAGAGGTAAATTTTAATTTTAATTTAATATTATGCTAAAGTAAATATTGAATCTATTTATATTTTATAATCTTGTTTTATATCTTAGTGCAAGATCTCTAGTATAAAAGCTATATAAAATCCCAAATTAACTTAAAGAGAAAGTCTAATTTGCCCATTATTTAATGCTGATTGAGCCAGTATGTCTGCCTTAATTGGAAGAGAAAGAGTAATTTGTCTATAAATGAATGTTGATTGCTGCATTCTGTTTGCCTTAGTTTCAAGAGAAAGTCTAATATTTCCCTATAAATTAGTGCTGAACGGACAGTAGGTCTAACTCAGGCAGTTTCTTCACCTACTCGTAATTTCATAATTTCTTTTTTAATATTTTTTTATTTTTAAATTATACAATTTAAAACTTATTATTTAAAAAATAGATTTTATAATGGAAAAATAAAATATATAGTTAGAAAATTAAAATTGATTTTTGAAAATTAATTTTCAGATAAAAAATCGTTTAAGTTTTTGGATAAGTAGCTTCTAAATTATATTTTTTTAAAATACCAGATTATATAATTAAAAAGATATTTTTCTAAAGAAAATAACTTCTAAATTATATTCAAAAACTGATTAAATAAGCTTTTTTCCTCTCTCAATATATAAAATATGAAAAAAAATATTTTTATGATTTAAGTGTATTTTATAGAAAATTATTTGCACCACAATAATTTTAACAAAATGTAACTATATAAATAAAATAAAATTTTGTATAATTTTATTAATATTATTTATACTAATGAAAGATCGCATGTGTTATTTCTTTTATGATAATAAAAATAATAAATTTATTATTATAGATAATTTAATTATAGATAATTATTTTAATATAAAAATTGTCAAATTAATAAAAAACATCGATTACAAAAAAACAGTTACTTAAAAAGTAAAATTGGTAAAATAATTAATTTAATTTAAAAGAATAATTATTTAAAGGGTAAAAATGAAAAGAAAAGTTTACACCAAAATGAAAAATCTATTTATGTAATAGTATAGAAGTATAGATGATAATATATATAGTAATTTTTCATTTAATATATCATCTCATATATTTATAATTTATAATTCATAATATATAAATATAAATCATATTACTTATTATAATATAAAATTAAATAACAGTAAATTTAAATATTTATGAAGATGTTAATTATAAATTTAAAATTGTGTACAGGATGAAAATAGTTATATAAATAAATATGAATTTTTATAAATTAATTCAGATTTAGTTTTGAATAGTTGTCATAATTTATAAAAATAATTAAAGACATTTTTAGTAAATTATAAATAATTTTATTAAAAAAATTCACTAAATATAATTTTTGTTATATTGTAACACTTTGTTTTTTTTGTGTATAATAAGTTCTAAATATATTATTCATTATTGTTTTATTATATTATATTCTCTTACATTTTGTAGATTTTTTATAAAAGTATTGTTTGATTTTCAAACACACCTTTTAAACCCAAACTCCTTTTCACCTCTTATGTCTCATTTATTGAATTTTTAAGTTTTGTCTCATTAATTTAAATGCCATTGAACTGTTCCATCTTTGTTGCTCTTATATTAAGGCAATGGCCTCTCATTCCTTCTAAGAGAAAAATGAAATACATTAAAAATTACTGAAATTAGGTAAATTTTTTTGTCACGCCTGCTGTATATGTATATGTTCGGGAACTGTTACGGATAGGTAAAAAAATAGTCGTTATCGTTTTTTTTATTGCACTGGTTATTATAATTTTATAATTGTATGTAATACAAAAACGATAAATATTTTTTTAAGCCAGTTGGTATAAAATAATTACTTATAATATCATTATATATTTTGGGATTCATCATTTGAGTATAAAATAATAAATATATGATTATTATTATTATTAAATAAAATATATGTAAAACTACTATTCAAACAAAATTTTTAATATCATTTAAAATTAAAAAAAAATACATCATTAATACATAATATGTTAAAAATAAAGGTAAACTATATATAACTATAATTTTTATATATTAAAAATTAATATTTTACTTAATCGAAATATACGCTAAAACATATATCTATAATTAATGAGTTCCTTAAAATGGTTAAGGAAAAGTCGTCATGTGTTTTTAATTTGAGATGTCTAGCAAGACTAAATGGAGTATCATCAAATGTCATATCGGACATGAATTCTAGGTTCACTTCTCATTTTGGCAAACACTACAAGATGCTTTTGGGAGCCATTTGAGAATGGTTTTTTGTCTATCATCCTTAACTAGATGGGTAATCTAAAAGGAGGATTCAGTCTCTTGAGGATTTTCTAAGAATATGTGTTTTAGAGGTGGGTGAGGTGCAAATGAAAGAGAATTTTTCTGTGAAGATAGAATCATTAAGTATTAAGGAGCATTAGGTCAAGCAACTTAGAGGAAGGACAATCAGTGAGGATAGAGGAATATCATACCACACAGACAACGGGAAAAACAATCGGTTTAAATAGTTGAGCAATAAATCAAATAACATAAAGCTAAGCTTTTGAGTTTGATATGAATGTGGTGGAACGATATTTCAGGCGATGTCAAGTAGGTCTTAATGAGAGCGTCTTATCATCATCTTTTCCATGGTAAGACAAATTTTCGAATCCTAGGTTCACTTCTTATTTTGCTAAACTATACAAGACTTTAGGGAGTTGTTTAAGTTTGACTTATCATCCTCAACTAGATGGACAATCTAAGAGGACAACTAAATCTCTTAAGGGTTTTATAAGAATGTGTATTTTGGAGGTGGATGATGTAAAAGTAAAGGAAAATTTCTTTGTGGAGACAAGATCAATAAGTATTAAAGAATGTTAGGTCGAACAACTGAGAAGAAGGATAATCAGTAAGAATAAAGAAATATCAAACCACACATACAAGGGAAAAGACAATCGGTTTAAACTATGGAACACTAAATCGAATAGCATAAATGTAAGGTTTTTGAGTTTGATATAGGTGTGGTAGATCAGGCAATGTCAAGTGGGTCTTAGAAGAAGAATCAGAGCATTTTATCATCACTAAATCAAAGAGTTGTGAATTATGTTCTAAGGAAGTGTGATGAATTTAAGAGAATAAAATAGTGAGTCAATGGAATGAATTGAGAAAATTTAATTTGAATTGTATGTTGTCTGAGGGTTGTGCTTATAAGGAAGAAGTGCATATCCTTGCTAGTTTAGTGTTGTACATCGATTAGGGATAAGTTGTTGTCAGAAGCTATCATATACTCTATTAGGTTTACAAACTCACATAAAGATTCGTAGTCTAGGTGGTGAGAGTTGAAGGAAGTTCTTATAGCGGGATTAGGAGTGAAACTCTTGTTTGTCAATGTCATAAGTTAACTTACCTTCTCTAGAGGAATTTAATTTATTTGTTAGGCCAAGTGGAGCTAGGGTCTCTGTTGCAATCCACTTTTACGATAAGTGTAAAACTTCTTTTGTCCAAGTCAACACATAAATTCTGATATTGAGTCTAATATTCTATTATGCTTATGTGTCTATGAATGATTTGATAATTGGATCATTAAATGCTATGTTTTAGTTTTATTGAGATATTGAGTTATACTTATTTATGTTTGTTCACATTAACATTAACTGATCTTCCTTATTATTTTGTTGTTGTGTTTCTTTGCAATGATAGTTAATGTGATGTGAGTAGATTGGACTATAGGAGATGAACAATAGGAGTTATAATTTAGTTGTTATATAATTTTTGAAGTAGAGTGTTAGTCCTAAAGCTACTAAAGCTCATATATTAATATGTAATCATGAGATTGATATACATATTCTGAAAAACTTTTATAATAAATATTGGAGCTAAAATATATATATATATATATATATATATATATATATATAAAACGTAATTCTAATTTAAGAATTTAGTATTAGATGAATATCATATTGAAATAGCTTATTAAATAATAATTTAATCTATATTTTTATATTGTTACATATATAATCAAATTAACTACAATGATAATAATTAAGAAAAGAAGTTAAAAATATAAATATTTAAAATTAACAAATACTTTTACAGAAATTATATTGAGAAAGACTTAAAAATATATTTAAAAAATATGATTAATGATAATTTGACTTCTTGCATTAGTCCAAATCAAAGAGGATTGTGGATATACATATAATCAATAGTGTTGAAACTTTTAGTTTCATTGAGACATGTGTTTGATCATAAACCATATAATTTTAGTGATGGTTATACGAAGCATTAAATTCCAACAACTACTAGTACCTGTACTGTCCTAATAAGTAACAACTTAATAATAGTGCCAATCAATGTTTTATTATATTCTGTATATAGTAACCATACTGCATTTGTGTTTTATGCATAAATAAAGCTTTTCATGTGAATAAATAATGTATAAAATGAAACAAACATGTCATGAACAATTTGACTTTGATATTAAACTGTAAGAGTTTATTTATGAAGTATTTTTATTTTGTTGGATGTATATATGAAATTCGAATAATAGGTTAAGTATTGCAAAGTCTAGTATATTAATCTCTCCAATTTATTTTTAATTTTGTTTAGAGACAAAAGTAATTAAAAGAACAAAGTGGAAATTCATTAGCGAATCTTAACTAATTGAACCAAAATGTGCAAAGAATTTCTTTTAAGAACTAAATTCACCCTCTGAATCATCGATTAAAATAACGTTAATAGAAGTTAATTAAAAATTATCAGAATTAGATAATTTTTCTTTTTGCATATTTTGATAAAAAAACAAACTTAAAAAACATTAACTAATTTTTTAATTGTTAAGTAAGTTTAAAATATTTTTTTTTGTATTTAATACTAATTGAAATAAACTATTAAGATTGAAATTCAATAAATTAGAATTATTTTATTCAAACAAAATATATAAATAATAAAATAATTTAAAATTAAAATATTAAAATTTAATATATTTTTTAAATTATAAAATTTTCTATCTAAACAAATGCTTAAGATTCATTTCAAATAAAAATGTTCAAGTGTTGACAAACTGTTTTCATATTTTTACCGAAACTAGTAAAGAAGACAATAAAAATATAATCTCCAGTATAAAAATCGATACAATGTAAGCTGAAACGAACATGAATATTTATAAAATACAAAAGTTTATAAAACAAAATGTAAACAAATATAAATAATTGAAAATTACATAGCATCAATGTAACATCTCAAACAAAATTTACACTTAAACATAAAAAAACCTTTACTTGAGCTAAAGAAAACAAACAATAAAACCTCTTATTCTACGTTTTAGTTTTACTGTTTCCTCACATTTGTTCACCACTGACATTTTCCTAAACTGATACCATTAAGATGTACATTGTTAAATAAAAAACAAATACGCAAATAGATAAGAAAAATAAAGATAAGCTAATCATAAAAAGAATCAAGCGTTGGTATATTAAGATTTCATCATAACTTATATTTCACATGAAGTTAAATTAAACAACTCAATCATGTCATAAACCTATACTTAACCATCCAGATATAGTATAAATGTTGAGTTATGGCGAGTTCTATATTTGTGTGGTAGAATAGTTGGCCACTCACAAGGTTAGTTCGTTAAAATGTCATTTGTTAAAAGAAGAACGATCCACAGGCTAAGACCTCCTGCTACTCTCACCACATGACTCACCTCTCCCTATTTAAGAATAAATTATCATTAGAGTGTCAATATAACTCCTAGAACTGAGCTTCCTACATTCATACCAACAACACTTGATACAAACACTTGAAATTTCTCCTTAGAAACTCTTAATCCATCACACTTTGAAACATACATCAACCTCATTCAAACCATTAATAACATTCCATAAAACATACCAAATCATGTCATAAAATACCTATCAATGCTTAGAAGAAACCACAAAAGCCAAAGAAATAGAAAACAAAGATTGAAAACCATTTACACTAGCGTTGAGCGACACCTCCCTGTCGTTGAGCACCATTCCTCTCGCATTTATGGCGCCTAAGCGCCACCCCAAGCAACTGGGTGTCAAACCTCCCGCAAATCTGACACTCAGTCCTCGGTGAGTGCCGCTAAGCGCCACGTTAGAACCTAAAATACTTATAATTTGAACTTGGTTGCTCTCTATACATATCTAATTGACTCATATGACCTTCTAGGTACTGTGAATGATCTAAAAATACGTTTATAACTCAAAGTAGCTACCCAAAACCAACTTGACTACTCTAGACTATCTAATCTCACTTCTACTCTTTCTAATCCATAAATTGACAACCTAGGGGTCTAAACTAGTCAGAATTGATCCAACTACAGACCCTAAACCCTATACTTCAACCCATACCTACTACTTTAGAATCTCTTTAGCCAAAACCTCTAAAATTGAGCTTAAAACTTTCCTAAACCACTCCATTGACTCATACCTATTTCCATAACAGTATTTTATCAACTCAGGGTGCCAACAAATTTCAAATGACCCTACAATATGTCCTAAATTGTTGTTTCTCCCCTTAGACCCTTACTTCTAAAATTCACTTATCAAAACCTTTATTTTTTACTAAAAATGACTTATAACTCAACCTAATACACTTCTTCTCAACATTATACCCAATTTGACACCACCAAACATCTCGACAACAACATTCATGACAATAATCAATTTCGAACATAATAAGAAAGGTATATCAACATCATTCAACCAATTACATTCCTTCAAAATACTCAATACTAAGAATGATCATTTCAAACATAAAAATCAACATGCATTACTCTCACATACTTATAAATAATAATTCATACTTCATCATTCAATTAAAAGAAAACACTAGTTTTCTTACCTTTTTGAAGACCACACTGTTCTAGAGAACCCTATTCCGCTCTCACAGCTCAAAAAGCTTTATCTATACCTACAAACAATAGAAACACGATCAGGGTATTCTGTTAGAACTACTGATCAATAGAGAGTCTTATAGAATACTCATACATTACATGCAAAATAAGTGGGATCCACATGCAACATAAGAAAGAAAGGACTAGAGAAAAAGTATCTAAACTTAACTTACTTAGACAAAGAAATTGATTTGTCTGAATTGAAGAATCGCCACTAAGATCACACCTACTGTAACACCCAAATAATTTAAAGGGTATTACTAGTAGTAAAGACTAAATTAATTTAATATCTGATTTAAACAATCAAACTTTATTTCAATCCTTCCAAAGTACAATTTTCAAACTTACAAACTTTAAATAATATAGTCTTTACCACTTAACATAAATTCGAAATTAAACTTATAAGTCTTACACAACATTTTTTTTTTCAATGCAAATTTATTCTATTTACAAAAATCCCTGAAAGTTTTTCCCGCATCTCTCTCATCATCTCTAAGCTTTTTCAATCGCATCTGCAACATTATCTGCTCACATATAACATGAGTTATATGATCATAGCACAAACAAATAAGGGTAAGCCAACCATGTCATATAATCATTAAACTTACTTACAATATAAATGTTTCAATCATGTATTTCTATAATTTATAAATATCATTATCCCGATGTCATTAATTCATCATTTTTTTTTCTTCTTTAAAATCATCTTTCCCATTTTCATAACCTTACAAGTATACCATGCTTACTCACGAAGCCTTATGGTCAGACCGCTCTTTGCCTGCTTCCTTAAGCTTTACCTGTATACTATGTCTTACTTTCTGAAGCCTTATGGTCAGACCTCTCTCTGCCTACTTCTATAAGACTTACGAATCATATGTTTATGTCAAAGCCTTATGGTCAGACCACTTTTTGCCTGCTTCCATAAACCTCGGGTGTTACTTTGTTCATATCAAGCTCTCATGGTATAAACCGAACATACTACTCCCAGTAGTAAACATCATTTCATAAGTAATGATTTCTCATATCCAATCCAACATTTCATAAAATCAACAAATCATACCCTCTTATCCACCTAACTCAATCATGTTCATTCTTTAATTATAAATTGACAATAACCCATTTTGATGTAAATACCCAAAATAAAGTAAACATATTACCAGATATCATACTTCATATTATAAACTTAATTTTTTTTAAAATGAGTATAACTCAACATATTTTCACCAATCAAAGGTTGTAGAACAGCCAAAATACATCAACATGTCTTAGGAACTACATATTAAAGTTTGGGCTCAATGTAGCGGTAAATGAAATATATATGAAGTTTTTACCATGATAACTTTATGCATCTTCAATCAACTTGTTTTATTTTATTTTCATCCTAGTAGAGATCTTTCTTTACCCCAATTTGTCACCGGAGAGGACCCAGATGTCTGAACGCATCAAACTCACCTTCGACGCCAACACATATGACTAGTCACAATTGACTGGACCAGGCCAGGGCTGCTCTATGATCAGGGATGTGCCAACTCAGGTTTTTAAGGTTCCTCTATCCTACCAACAAGGAAAGGCCCTCAATAATTAACAATTAATTTATTTAAATTATCTACCCTCTTCTCTTATGCTCTAAATCTGAAATGCCTAATTTTAATATTTTCACTTCCTCTCACAGCAATCTCAAACAGTACATGTACATCTATTTAATACCCATATACAAGCTATTACAGAACCCTTACTCCAGACCTTCCAACAAGATCAATTTCAGCCAACAAACTTATTCAAAACAGATTAAATTCATCACGTCACAACATGTACAATTTTACAGTTTCAGTTATAACATCCAATAATATAATAAAAGTCATAAAACAGTTTCACAAGAGCACACCAGTTCAACATTCATATGCATATATTTTATAAAATAAATTCATACAAAAATAATTAGCTCCCCTTTACCATCAAAATAATCTTAATAAAAAAATTCAGGGGAAAAAAGAAGTTGAATCTGGCAGAGCCGGTTAGACAACTTCTCATCCTTCCAGAAAGAAGCAATAAAAAAATAGATAAAACAATAAAATTTCTGGGGAAACAAAAAGTTGAATCTGGCAGAGCCGGTTAGACAACTTCTCATCCTTCCAAAAATACAATATAAATAAGAAATAAAAGGTATGGGGAAACAAGAAGTTGAATCTGGCAGAGCCGGTTAGACAACTTCTAATCCTTCCAAAAATACAATGTAATTAAATAATAAGAACAATAATAGGTCTGGGGAAATAAGAAGTTGAATTTGGCAAAGCCGGTTAGACAACTTCTAATCCTTCCAAAAATAAAACGAATAAGGAAAACAATAAAAAGTATGAGGAAAACAAGAAGTTGAATCTGGCAGAGCCGGTTAGACAACTTCTAATCCATCCAAAAATACAAAAATAAACAACTAATAACATACAAATGGCATAACATAATCAACATCATATTTTACAACTATCACACTTGGATCTAAACACAGAAGCATGTTCTCATTCAAAATTCAAGATCATACAGAAACAAGATACTTCATATTCAAAATTTAAGATCAGACAAGAGCAAAATATTGCATATTCAAGACTCAAGATAATACAAAACGAAATACTCAAGGTTAGCTCCCCTTACCTCTATTACAGACTTAATCTCCTCGTTTCCCAAAAACTTCCAGAATGTCCCCTTTGCAACTAGAATTTCTTCCAACTCTTTTCTCTCAAAATTTTTCTAAGTTTTTGGTGTAAATTTTCAGCCTCCCCCCTTGGCTATTTATAGCAAAAAAATTTACTATTCATTTTAACTATTCATTTTTTTATTCATTTTACTATTACAAAAATAATTTTTTATTTGCAATTTGATGAATTCTGATCTCAAAGCTACATGGAACACTTATCCCTTCCAAAAATATATTTTTTTTACTATTCACAATTTACTATTCACTATTTATTTATTTATTTATTTATTTTTTAATCTAGTATCTGAGTTACAAATATTTTCAAGGATCTTACGCCTACGGTCTCAGTTCTTCAACCAGATGAGTAGAGAAGAAGAACTTCTAGAAAAAAGTTAGAGAACTATAAAAAAGTGATTTCTAAAGAAATGATACGTTTTAAAATAATGAAACTATTTTTAATAAAATTATTTCATATTAAAATAATTGAATTTAACTATTTTTTAAATATTACCATTTCTAAAATACCATTTTCTAAGTCTTTACCATCATTCTTTCTACTAGTTTATATGTGATAATTATTCATATATATATATATATATATATATATATATATATATATATACACTAGTGCAAAAACAACGTATAACGTCACGCGTTCAACGTCCAACCACTGAATAACCAACGTTAAAAATGATCGGTGACATTTTTGTAAATAACTACAATTATTATATGTCGTTTAGAATTGTAATTCGACATCAATTTGTTATATTGAGTAAATTTTGCGAAAATGTTTGGCGCGAAGGTGAAAATGTATTTACGTATGAGGTCGAATTCCCTAGAAATAAACGTCAAAAGGATATAAAACGTCGAATGTCTCGCGTTAGACGTTAAAAGGTTAGTGAATTCAATAAAAATTTGAGCAAGAGATGAAATACATTCACTTTATCTTAGCACGCGATACCCTCTTCTCTACTCAAACTTTTTTGGAACGAAGCTTCACGATCATCACATGTAATCTTTCTTTCATTTGTTATAAATGCATGTTAATTAACTACTTTAGGTAAAATTTTTGTTTGTTTTGACCGATTATTTTCGTTTTCTTGTCCTTCATAGGCACATTCTGCTTTCTCTCTCACTAGTGACAATACTTTATTTCGACGAACGCAATTTTGAAGGTTAGTTTTCATTTTCGTTTTGAAGAATTTATTTGAACTTGTTTGCTTTTTCTTTTTAAACTTGTTTGTTGTTTTTGTTTGGTTGAACCTGTTTGTTGTTGTTTGATTGAACTTGTTTGTTATTTGTTATTATTGTTTAGTGTTGATACTACACTACAGGTTCATAGTTCATGTTTTATAAAATATCAAAAACTGAAATTTGTTATTTCCCTACTTTCAAGTCTCATAAATTTATAAAAAAGATCACAATTAATTAAAAAATTTAATTAACGTCGAATATTGACAAAATTCGACATTAATTTGATTAACGTCGAATTGTTCTATGTTCGACGTCAATTTAACGTCTCTCGATATTATGTCGATCTCGAATTTTCGACATGAAAGGCCGAAAAAATACGACATTATACCGTGTTTTTGTACTAGTTATATTACCACAATAAAGTAAAATTTGTTGCAATGAAAATTAAGCTTTGCTTTCTTTTTATTTATTTCCAATGGTCATTCGTTAGAAAGTGAGAAATTAAAAGGTAACAAATAAAAATGGGCTCACAAAAGGCGAAAACACAAGGAATTTTCTCTCTATACCCCAAAAACGTTTTTGCTTAACCCCAATTTTTAAAATGACCATTTTATTTTTCACGAGGACAACTTCTAGATTATTTATTTTGGAAGTTTTTCATGACAAACTTTATCAAACTTTTAAAATATGGTTTCTGGAATGAAAGTTTTCGAATAGAATTTTCCAAATGAATTTTTGAAATGAAAGTTTCAGAGTGCAAAAAATGTTTTATGAAACAGGATTTTTAGAACAGAATATTTAAAACAAACTTTTCAAAATATATATAATATTTTTTAATATGAGTTTTTTTAGATGAGTTCTTGAATAAGTTTTTCCACGACATTTTTTTCCTCTTTTTTTATTTCTTTACAATATTCTCTCTCTTTTCTTTTTTTTCTTTGCAGTATGAGACTCGTGTGTATATACAGATTATTGTTTCTTGTTTTTCTTCTAATTTATATTAATAAAATTAGTATAATTATTATATTTAAATAAATAATTTATTTACATAATTATATTGTGCAATACAAATCCATATATAATAAATAAACACAAAATTGATGTTAATCTTTTAAAAAAATTACATATAAACAAGGACAATTCAAAAAACAGAAATATTGAACAACAGCTGATATAGGACATCACTGAAAAATAAAGTTAAATTTAAACTATAATAAAGAAAAATAACACGTAAATATGAATAAAATGCAAATATATTGTGAAATATAATTTCTATTGAAAATTCAGAGTAATCTAAAGTTAAATTTTTAAAATAAAAATACATACAAATATTGTTATAAATGTAAACATTGATATTATTGATAATTAATTATTAATATGTATGTATAATTTTATTTATAGAATTTTATATTCAAATATGAATTTTTTTTGTGTTAAATTATAAAATTGACATAACAACTTATTATCGATGTGTAATAAAACAGTGTTATTAATGTTAATGTTAATATTAATAATAATGATAATAATAAACTAATAATAATAATTTCTGTTAATAAATATAATTATAATAATAATATAAATTATAGTACTATTACTAAAAATGAACAACTTTCATATATTTAAACACATTGTTTCAGACAAAATAACATTCTATTGTCCTTACTTTCAAAGGGAGAGGAGAATAGGAATTGCTTTTTTCTCAAGTATTGCCAGAAATAACTTACAACTTCCTTGTATATAATACAAAACTGAAAATCTTTTGGTAGCCAAGTTATATTTATCCACTAAATAAAATAATATGATACAATTAGATGAAAATCTTTTGGTTAGAATATTTATATTTAATTTATATACAATTTAATACACAATATTATATAATCAAATAATAAAACATCATGTTAGTAACCATTACAGATGTTAAAAAAAAAATTACAGTACATTTAGTTACTTATATTTACGATTTAAAAAAATAGCTTTTTCTTTAACAATAACAATGACAGCAGAGGTGAATATATTTTAGTCTTTTTCATTTAGTATGGGATTGCATTTAGTAACGATGGGTACAGGAATCATAATCCAGAAACAAAGGCCCAGAATTCCAAACCTAGGAGCTAGGTTTGTTTGGGTTCTTCATGTAACGAAAACGCTTTAAAACCTTCATAGATACACTCTCACTTCCCATCGCCATTGGATTAAGGTATTATCTCAGAAACCCTAAATCATTAATTTATTTTTTCTGCAATGTGGTAGAGAAAGTGAATATGATGAAAAAAGGATGAGTGATAATCAAACATTACATAACGTGTTTGATATGATCAAATTCTCCATCGCTACGTTCTTTCTGATTCACCTTCGTTCACCATTCACGAGCCTCTTTTACTTTTATTTACATCTTTATTTTCTTTTATGTAATGTCTTATTGCAGAAACGAGTCGGGAATAGGGAATGGGCTTGATATGGGCCACGGCGGAGGAGTTGAACCACAACAGAGCCCGAGTGCTGTCGCTTTATAGGCAAATTCTACGGAGCCTCAATTCGCCGGCGCTGCCGTTGAGCTTCGCGGCGAGGCTCGCGAAGAAGGCGGAGGTGCGAGCAATGTTCTGGGTGGGTTCCGATGAACGCTCTCTGCACAACATTACTGACCTAATCGACGCCGCAGAGTACTCTCTCTCCTTTCTCAGAAAAGGCCAACTGCCTCCTCGTCACATTAACTAAACTATGCTAACATGTTTTTTGATTTATAATGTACATGTATTTTATGTAGTTTGCTGTAGTGTGTGAATAATTGTATGATGGCATAAATGCTCTCTGTAAATTGATAATTTTTGGAGCAATGATTCATAATTTTCTCCTGTTCTGTGCATTCGTTGAACTGAATTTTGAAATTTGTTTGGTGTGAAATGAATTCCTGAAGTTAGTTTTATGTATTCATCTACGTTGATGTTACTAACTGGTTCTATAGTAAATAGCTTGTACTCCCAGCTGTCTTTTTTTTTTTCAAATCTGCTATGAAGGAAATATTTCTATCGTTCCTTTTATATTTATGGTAGGTTGTACATAATTTGGGTTTTCTATTTAGGTAAAGTGTTGTTTCAATATCCTCATTTTATGAGAAAAATTCTTACTTATCATGCTGTAAATAGTATGTTTTTGGAGCTATTTAAGTTTGTTGTTGAACATTATGTTACCCTTTAAATTAAATTGTCTACAAGCAAAGAAAAAGGATATTGTTGGCTTGCAAGAAGCAAGTAATCTCCCTTCTTGTGGAACAAAATAAATCTCAAGAATCAGTCCACCAGAAGTGACCTGGTTTTAGAATTCTATGCCCGCGGTGATTCCATAACAGTCACTCTATGCATTTATGAAAAAGGATCCAGAATCATTGATGCTGTAAAAGAATTAACAACATATATCAATTCCACGTTCATAGCAATGTTGAATTTGAAATAAACTTAAATGTATTTATTACCTATTGAAGTCTTATATGGATAGTTAATGTACTAAGCGATAGAGCTTTTTAAGTAGTTAATATATTAACCAATTTTGTTTGCTGAGTAGAATGGTCAGATATATGTGTGTTTATAAATTATATTATTAATTACATGAATAACACAACAATAACAAAGATAAATCAGTTTTTCACAAAGTAAATTTATTATCTCCAAACAACACAATAATACTTAAATGCATCTTCTATAGTTCACAACGTACAACTTTGGTTGTAAGCTGAAGATGATAATAGCAGGAAGAGATCAAATTTACATGAAGAAGAATGATATACAATAATTAATGCTTTACTGATGCTTCTTCTCTTAGAAAACCCTAAACTGAAAGATCAACCTTAGGATAGAAAATTAATCTTTAGTACACGCTGATACGAAATCCTCTTAGGATAGAAAACACTAAGCTAGAAACACCTTAACTTAAGTTAGGAAACCAACCTTAGTTTAACACCAAGATAGAACACCCTAGAAAAATCAACTTTGAACTAAAAGAAAATAAGAGATTAAGAAAACCTCGAAGAACACTGAACCATGAGCCAAGTAGGACCAAAGAAATTACAATCTCACATAAATAGATTAGGATAAAACTCTAGAACATGCCTAAAAGATATAAATGACTATCCAAGAAACAGAATTAAACAACAAGAAAACTAGGCTAAGGAATATAGGACAAAAATAAAACCAAAGACTTAGAGCTTAAATCCTTAAATCCTAAACAGACAAACATAAAACTTGAACCCCAAACATACAAAACCATAAGATAACACTTAGGTCTTAGGAAATAGAAAGACATATAGGTTAAAATACCCAAACACATGGCTAGACGATGTCCTGTCTAAAAGCGTTCAAGAGAGATTGAGTTAAATGCTTAAAACTTTCCAAGACGATAGTTATATAGAGAACTTTCATTAAAACTTGGAGAAAAGACGTGTTTCTTTCCCATACAACTTTCTTTTGAGTGTTTCCTCTTCCTCTTGCACTTTCATCTTCTGTCTCCCCTGCACATTTATTTTCTCTTCCCTTTGGATCTCACTGTTGTTGTTACCGCCACTCCATCAATCACGAATTGCTCTACACGAACCTCTTCTAGTTGCAAAGCACTACCAATCTCTCCGCACATTGCATGTTTTCATCGCATCGTGCTTAAAACCAACGTTGCGAGGGTCCTCTGCGAGGCTCTTTACACTACGTTGTAAGGTTCCTCTACGAAGTGTAATGTCCCAAAATTTAGGGTGTCACGAGTGATTACAAAAACCAATAAAATTTCAAACTTTTATCATAGTGTGGAAACGTACTTTTCAAAAACCTTAATAATTAAACTTGCATACTTTTTTTCAAAACATAATAGTTCCAAAATCCTTTTCCAATTACATTATTCATAAATAATGAAAGTAACGAAGGAAATATAGAACTCCAATTACATTGTCTCAAAGTTCAAACACAACAACTTTAAAAGAAAATCCCAAGTTTGTCCTTTGTCATCTCTTGAATCTATCATGTCTCAATAACATCTATAACATCATTTGCTCATGTATAACACATTATATGATCATTGCCAATAACATCATTCACAAATCACACACAAACACGTATGGGGTAAGCTACCATTAAAACAATCATAATAACAGGATATCAACACACTAATTATATTAATCATAAACAACCACCACATACATAGTAGTAATAACAATAGGATTCCTAATCCTTTAACATAAACAATTCAATCATAACAAATGATTCGATCCCCAATCCTCAAACCTCGATCATCGATCCTTGATCATTAACCCTTGATATCATCACTAACATCTTACACATAGACCATTGGTCTATCCACTCATTACCATCTATGCTAACTACTTACTATAACCATTATAGTAACATCATTATCAACATAGCATGACCTTGAGCATCTTCAATACCATGATCATTATTATAGATACACCACCATCATGACTATCTCAGTCATGAACAACACCATGAGCATCACCGTACCATGAACACCATAGTGGAAAGAGTTTGTCTCATTTTATTACCTTACCTCACTCAGCTATAGTCGTTCCTACAAACTCATTTGTAGCTTCCTTACAAATACACTCGAGTCATCCTTCTTCTAGCTTTGAACTCGTTCCCTTATCACAAAAGGTGGAACATTTATCCCCCCACCAAAGAAGATTCAACACTCGATTATCATTCTCTTTTCTACAACTATTTTCCAAAGACAACACCACTCTTTTTTCAACAACCAATGCCAAAGAGAGCACCCTCTTTTCAACAACTAATGGCAAAGGGAATATCTCTCCCTTTTTAACAACCAATGTCAAAGGGAATATCTCTCCCTTTTTAACAACCAATGCTAAAGGGAATACATATCCGTAGATAGAACCAAGATTTACTAAGTATAGCTAGTAGACCTATCCATCACTCTCATACTCATCAATCACTTATTCAGGTACGTCCCAACACTCACTCATGCTCCAATCTCTACCACAAGTCAAAACTGACCCTAAACACAACTCTTAATCTCATTCTCTGGTTATCATCACATTTCACAGCTCCTCAAGCTTGGTCCACGTTTATTCTTCATCAAAACACATTCTTCTAATAAAAATACCCTAGGATAATCTATTATCATAAGTGATAATTAATTATTTTCGAAACATACACATGTACACAAATTACCTTAAGATAATCGATTATCTCAATGGTTTCACTTAGCAAATCATCATAATTCATTACACATGAAAGGATAATCAATTATCATCCCAGATAATCAATTATTCTCGCGAATAAACACATTCCTAGACCAAAACCTAAGGTCCAAACGCAGTGTATCAATCCCAAATTACGTGAAAACATGCTTAAGACATCATACATGCATTCCATCATCACAAAACATTATAAACACACTTAAACACATACTTTACATCCTTTGATTTATCCAATCCCATCACTACACATATTATATCTTCAACAAAATCCAAAACAATTGCACACATTTATCATGCTATCTTTACATCATGGATTGGCATGGTAAAACTCTCAATACCATTATTTTGTTCCTCCTTAGAATTAACTCTATTATAGGATAACTCCACAAAGTCATACATACATTCATAGGAAAAATCTATCACAATATGATATAAACTTTATCCTCATGCATACATAAAATTTTTCCCAACAATAACCATAGATAATCATATCCATAATTATGCACACATACATCAAAACCAGAATTAATCAATCAAGACAATCAAAATTACATGACATACAACAAACAAACATAGGTAAGTTTTCTCATACCTTGGTCAATACTAGGGTTTCTTTATCTACAACTCCAAACACCACCAAATATTCCTTTGCACTAAGAGTTTTGGTTGCTTTCTCTCTTTTTCTCCTAAAATTGTCACTCTCCTCTCTTTCTCTATTTTCTTTCTTTCATTTAGAGTTTCTAGAGTTTCTAAAACACACAATCTCCCTTCTCTCTATATCTTAATATTTATAAATCAACCCAACTCTATCTCTAATATCTCTTCACTATAATAATATATTTTAAAAATCAAATCTATCTAAATCTTTATTCTCCTTCTATCTCACGTTCTAGTATCCATCTTTTATTTTATTTCATTTAATTCGCACCCCTTTTACTTCCTACACCTCCTTATTTAATTTCTACACCAATTAAATAAAGTAAAAGACCATTTTACCCCTAAGAAAAAATACAAATAAAACAAAGGTTTCCTTTAACTTTCTTTCTTCCTTAACTCACAATCATTCAATCTTAGACCATCCTTCTATCAATAAGTCAACCCATCACATTAGTATTATCAAACACACACATATCATAATTTAACAAACACAAAAAAAAGCATGTTTTACACTTTATTAAAATAACATCAAAGAAATAACATAATTATGTTTTTAATAAATATATACACACACAACACCTTATTAGACATATTCATTTTTAAAAGAAAACATATTCAACTCTTATTTTTCCGAGTCTTATATGAAGCTCTCCTCCTCACCTATGGTCGGTACTTTACAACTTTTAACAAAACTTTATTTTTTAAATTTTTATTTGTCCGAAGCTCTCTCCTCACCTATGGTTGGCATTTTATAGTTATTCAAATATTTGTTTACTTGTTTTCGATTTATTTCTATAGCTTCACAAGCAAGTAAATAATAAATTTATGGAAAACTTATGTCCCTTTTAACAGTTGAATAGAGATGCTTCTCTGCTTTAGTATGACAGTTTTGTTTTTGTTAATCTCGTGGTGATATACATTATGTTATTTTTTTCTTTTTTCAGATATTTTTTAATGACGGCTCAAGAACAATCATTATTTAAAACTTCCAACAAAGATTATTTTAACAGTAGTAGTTTTTGTCAAAAAATTTTTTAATGATGTCAACATTTATGGTTATATGTTAGCTGGCGTGAAAAACTCATTCTACAACAATACCTACAGGAATTTGATCTAGTAAAAATAGTTAGTTCCAGCAACATAATAAATAAATATTATTATTATTATTATTTGTGTGAGAAATAGAAACAAAAGGTGATAAATAAATAAAAAATTCAAAATTAATAGTAAAAAATATGTTTTGGGGAGATTAAATCATTAAACTAAATTCCTAAATAAATTAATAATTCAGAATACGAAATTGAAAAGTGTCTTCTTAGTCTCGTTCCAATTATAATATAACATACCATCGCTTGTTCATACCAATCTTCCTATCCTTTTACTTACCGTTTTGGTACAACTACTAGTTCCTAGACAACTTCAGTTTATAGGTTTTACTTGTTTTAGATTACACCAAATTTTTCTTTTTTATTTTTCCCTTCAAAAGTATTCTATAACCTAAACTTTGGAGCTGGAAATTTGCTATAATGTCAACTTTAGCATATTTTTAAGGTTTTGTTTGCACTTAATGATGGATTTGTGAGATTGAAAACGAAGAGAAAAAAAAGTGAAAAAAAAGTGTTGTTTATATATTGAGAAAAAGTAAATGAAAAGTTAATAGAATGATTTGATTGATATAATAAGATAATTTTTTGTATTAATATATTTAAAAAAAAATTTAAATTAATTTTTTTAAAAATTCTTATATAAAAATAATTTAAAAATATATAAATTAAAATTATTTTTTTTAAAATAAAAATAAAAATTACTATAAAATTTAATAATTAAAAAAGTTATATTCCAAAATAAAAATATGTTAAAGTTAATTAATTTACAAAAAAAAGTTAAGTTTATAATTTTATTATATGTATTATTTTAATAGTTTTTAGTTATAATATAAAATATAAATATCAATCAATTATTTTATTTTATTTTTCATTTTTGTATTTTTTATTTTAATTACTTATTTCTATAATAGAAAACATATAGTAATAAAATATTTAATTATGTTAATTTATTTTATTTATGAATTCAATATTTTATTTGATTACAATATAAAAATATATTAATAAAATATCAATAATATAATTATTAAAAATGCATAATTTTTTTTTTATTTATGTTTGTAATGATAAGTATTAAAATGTCATAATTGATTATAACTTTTTATATGATTGATTAATATTTATGTTTATAATTGATAGTAAGAAAACTGTAATCAATTACACATGTTTCTTCGCAAATCTGCTAGGTACAGCGTGGAAAGTTTTCAATTTAAAAATAATCCCAATTTTTATATTTTTTATTTTGTTTTTCGTATATTAATCGCTTATTCGTATATTCAAAACCTTCAAAACAATAAAAAAAAATTGACAAATCATAACGGTGAGATAAAAATAGTTACTATACCATTTTTATAAATGGAAAATTTTACATCAAGACTCTTCAGTTTTTGGCACCTATTTTACACTTGATGAGAATTATTTTTAATTTTGTAGTTGATTCTTCCTAAATTATTTTATATTTTAAAATAAAATATTATATCATTAATGTTGGATGAATGTTCACTAAATTTTTTTTGGATATTTATGTATAGTCACCTTTTATTTTTATTTTTTATTTAATTCTTGTAAACTTTAGAGAGTAATTATCATTATTGAACAGAAAATGTAATTATAGTATATATGGAATATTTACTCAAATTATTTAAGCTCTAATTTATAAAGATAATCCACATTACCTACTGGTTATACATATAACTTACCTATCTACAGGTCAATATTAACTAACTTGTTAGTTATATGTTTCAAAAGTTATTTTTGTTTCTTTCTATCTTCACCTAACTCACTAGCCCAGTCACATCTTTTAAATTAAACATATTTTTTTTCTCTTAATATAATTATTTTATTTTATTTAATTCCCATATAATTTTATTCACCATTTTTATTTCTATTTTTTTTATTTCTATTTTTTTGTGTGAAATAGATCTGAATTCTGAAAAATTATTGAAATATAAAAGCAAAGTAAAAGATAAGGTTGAGCAACAACTAAGGTAGATGGGAATGTGAGAATCCACAAAACATGTTAGATACGTGCAGATAACTAATTATATATAATACATTTGATTTGATTTGGCTAATAGTTTTTTTTCTTAATAAGTTCAATAATGAATAGAAGGGTTATGAAATAATTAGAAAGTTAATTTTTTTTTGGTGGAAAGAATTAATTTAGTGATACTCAAGTTTTATTTTTTTTTATGCTTTAAAAACAATTTTACTTTAATCAATATATAAAATAAAGTATTTTTAACTCCCAAATATAAAATACCATATTTAAATATGAATTTTTTAAAAAGAAAAAAGATTATATATTAATTTATTATAAGAATCTAGAAAATTATATTTTAGAATTGATTATGTTTTTAAAATAATAAGTCTTAAATATTTTAATATTAAAATGTTAAAGTATAAATATAAATTCTATGAACGAGATTTATTATTTTAAAACATACCATCTCTGTAAATTATTTTTCAATAATTCTTTCTTCTCTTTTATCTATCTTCATATTCTACTGATTGAAGATTTGATTGGAGGGATATTGCGACGAGTTCTTTAAGTTCAATTGAATCAAGTTTTTATTTTGAGTAGGTAGATTTTCTATTATTTTTTCTCTTAGGCCAAAACAATTTTTCTCTAGTTGAGTCATCAATGTGAGTTTATGTTAATCAATAATCATAATGGTATGCTCTAATCATGTTTATGATAGTTCTACGTGTGCATATAATATATTGTGAGTTTAGAAGGATTCAATTATGTTATAGTTGTTTTAGCAATTTTTGTCAAGTAAGAGAACTTGATTTTAGCCCTTACATCTTTAATTATTTAATTGTTGTTTTAATTATTTAATTGGTGTTGTAAAATATGATTTTTAATTATGAATTGTGATATATCCTTGATGTGTAAGGATGAAATGTGTATATTAAACATGTGCATAATTCCTTTCAGTAATAACTTAGAAATTGGTTTATATGTTAATAAGAATACCTTTGTGAGATTTTGGAATCAAGTAATATGACATTAGTTGAATTAAAAAGTATGAACTTTTTTTTATCATAAAAAGGTTTACTAAGTGGGAGTTAGCTCAAATTACTTAAATCAGAGCTTAAAAGTTGAAAATTGTGATTTTATGATACTGTTAGGCACTATTGTCATGTTGTCAAGCATTAGTAATTTGAAAACATAGGAGTTGTAGTGGTACTCTCGTTGGGTGCACATTGAGCTTGTTGGGTGATGAAGCTAGTGTTGGGTGCCATCTAAATTGCGTTGGGTGAGTGGAAACTTTGGTATGATGGTGTTGGGCGGTATCAAACAAATTTCTTTTGCTTACTTTGAATCTCATAAAATGGATGTGTATATGTATATATATTATTAATTATGATGAATATAGGCTATTGAATGCGTTATATGGATTATAAACTTTGGTGAAATAATTATTGTCTGTAAGTCTATTATCAGTAATTTTTATCTGTTGATAATTATTGACAAAAAAATCTGTCAATAAATCCGTTTGTAATATTGTAATCTGGTTTATTTTCTTCCTCTCTCTCCTTTTTTTTCTTTTATTTTTATCCACATACACGAAAGAATGCATCAAAAACATAAATAACGCTCATGCTAAATAATTTAGTGTATGGTTGCATAGTTCTGTGAAAGAGGAAGAATAGAGTCACTGCCCCTTCCTTATGTGTGCTAGAGAACAAAAAGATGGAGTGAAAGACCTCAAACGCTATGTTGATGATGGAGACGGAGACGATGACTCGACTAAACGGAGATGGGGGCGACCTAGCTTGTAGCTGTGGTGGTGAGTAGGGAACCAGGAGGAGAAGAAGCTTCCTCATGCAAATGTGGAAGAAATGTGAAAGAGATAGAATATATAATGACATTATCTCATGGACATAAAGGAAAAATGGGTGGAAAAATTCTCACTCATTTTATCGATGATTTTTTTTTCCAGTAATGTATATTTTATTTATCGACGAATTTTACCGACGAATTTTTTGATCATAAGTAAAATATACATTACCAACATATTTTATGTATATTGCATTTACTAACATATTTTACTGTGAAAAAAAAAATCTGTTGGTAATGATTTTAAAAGTTTGAAATTTCTCATAAAATTTGTCGATAATGTTAATTTATCGACAAATATATTTTGTCAGTAAAATTTAGTTAGTAATTTCAATAATTTTTATAGTGATTGTAAAAAAACATATTTAGATTTTTTATTACAGAAAAAAAACTAATCTTATGAGTGGAGAGTGTCAATTACAAGTGCAAACTTTTAAGTATTTCAACATCAATATTTAGTTCTCCGATTAAGAATTTTATGCAATTGTTTATTTACGGGGATTGTAAATTTTGTGTTGAATTAATCTCTTGAAAAACTTATATTTCTTTTATGTTGTTTATAATCTTATTTTTGAATGTATATGTAACTACTTTCAAGTACACTTTGTTGAGATGACTAGTGTAATCTTACATCTTCTTCTATTCTATTTTTTTTATGATTATCATATCTATAATAAATTATTTAACAATAATAAATTATTTAACAATAATAAATTATTTAACAATTTTATATTATTTAACAATTTTATATTATTTAACAATTTTATATTATTAAATGAGATATTACATTATGTTTTCAAAATTTTATTAGAAAACGACTATAATAATATAATAATATAAGAAATTCATTATTTGGACATGATAATTAATTTGATTAAGGTTAACTACCATATTACTACATAATGTTAATTATAATACTTTATCGATATATATATATATATATATATATATATATATATATATATATATATATATATATATATTACATTTCATATTCATTCCCGACAAAATATATTCTTGAAAAAAAAGGAGATTTTATTAAATTTTATAAAAGACATTTACCTATCATTTCGGTTTCGTTTTTAATTAATTTCAAGTTTTAATATGAAAAAGTTGTAGTCATACTACAGGTGGCAGCAAACTTTATTCTAATTCATTAATTAGTATTAAAAACAAAACTTGCACATTTATTTTCTTATACAAAATAGAAAAAGAAAATTAGTTTCTCTTAAGTTTTGAAAATATACTACTTATATAATTTACTGAGATCGACTTAGCAATGACAATAAATCATTATTTGTTTAAATAATTTAGATATATCAAATTACTTTAAAAACATAATGTTAAAATAAATTGTTCCCAATAAGTATCGAACTTATTTGGTTCCAAAAGTTTAGAGTAAACTTTTATAATTAAAATTGTTTGTAAAAGGTAAAAACTTTGCCAGGAAAATAAAACTGCTATTTTAAATTTTATAAATATTGGCGTTGAAACGTTAACAAAGATACATTATAATTGAAACGCTAAAATGTTTATGTTAACATTTAAACAAGTTTAGATGACGATTAGTATTGACTTTTATTTACATAATCAGTCTTGTTAAATTTCTCTTATGTTTCATTGAATTTATTTATCCTTCTCACACTTTTTTTTCTTTAAATTCTACCTTATCTATTTTTTATTCACATATATAAAATCCTCAATTTTATCCTTTTTTATTTATTTTCGGAAATGAATCAAAACGAAATAAATAATTGATTAAATTTAACATCAAATTGTTAATCTCCAATTGAACCAAATCCTCATAATCTTTCACTTTCACTAATTAAGCTTACATAATAAATTAAAAATATGTTCAATTTTCAATATCTTACTCTCATTTTCATTTCAATTTTTCATTTTTCAATCACCACTTACTAATTTCATGGATCATGTCAATTCAAAAAGACTACTAGCTGATGACAATCTTATAAAAAAATAAAAATAGAAAACACAATCATCTCAAATTTCACTATTTTTCACTCTATCAATTCAAAGACAACAAAATTGAAAGTTCATACAACTTTTCCAAGCAAGCATACGGGTAGTTTTTTATTTTTCATAACTTAATTATCTTATTTAATAAATAAGTTATAAATTAACCGAGTTATTGATGGGATTCTTTCACTTTTTTTTATCGGAAATAAAGAATTAATAATATAATAAATCAATTGGGATTCCTTTAATAATTTGCTTATTATGTACGTTGAGAAATAAAATACCTACAAAATTCGTATGTATAAAATATTAATGTGTCCATGAAATCCATTTAATAACCTATTTAAACATATTTAAACATGTATAAATCACTCAAAACAGTGCTCATAATTTAATGTAAATAAAGAAAACACTTGAAACTGTTAAACAACTTTTTATTAACCACTCAACAATAGAGAAAAAGGTGTAAACAATTACATACATAAATTACAAATACATGGTCTATGAATTATGAGTTTATGGATCATCATTCGACCGCATTACATGAAAAAAAAAACAAACTAGAATCCAAGAATCCTAAAGAAAACGATAAAAAAATGTTGAAATCAGATAAAACAAAACACCCACACAAACTAGAAATCATGTTGAAACAATAATTATTTTTGACCATTAGTTCAAACCACAAGTCTCACCCATTAGCCACACCAACAAACTAAGCCAACCCTATAAACCCAACCAACACAAAACCAACCAAAACTCCCAAACCCACACCAACCCTCCCTGAGCCCGATTTCTCCGACGGGGGCGGTGCCGGAGAGGTCAGCCCCGTTGCCGGAACAGTCTGCGGCGGCAGGGCGCTTGTAGGCGGCGGCGCAGTCACAGGAGGAGGTTGTCTGACGGCCATGACAAGAACAATGAGTTTTTGACCGATTTTGCAGTTGTCAAGGTTGCCACTTACGAAATAAAAGAGACCCGAATGAGAAAGTGGGAAAATTGAATCACCATCGTCCATTTTCTGAATGGGATTGTTGATGTTGCATGAATCGAAATCCTCCTTCTTCACCACCACAACTGAATCTATGCCTTTGTTGTACTTGAAATCTTCAAGCGTGCAATAAAAAACAGTGAGAATCAATGTTGTACTAAAATAAGACACCCTTAACAGATTTTACTTGTTGGCCATGAAAATATGTTTTAACATGGCTCATGATTGAAACAGGATTTTAAAAACCAGGTTCTGTGTTGTTTTACACAGTCTGCATAAATTAGATGAAAATCAAATGACTCAGATTTCAATGTTTCTAATTGAATCTGTTTATCAAGGTTCGATCTTCATGTTTAAACGTGTGAAAAAACTAGATCACAAGACACTCGGATGACAGAAACTCTGAAAAGAAGAGAAAGATTGGACTCACGGAGAGTATCGTTGACTTGAAATCTGTTCCTCTGAGCCCAGTGGTTGTAGTCTTCGGAAGGCTTGGCCACCCATCCATCTCTTCCACCAACATCATACTGCCTTGCCTCAGCTTGAAACTTTGATGATGACGCAAGAAGAAGCAGCGTAGGAATCATCGAAAACAAGAGACCCAGAAACGCCATTTCAATGATGTCTGAAAAAGATTATGAACTGAAAGAGAGAGTGAGTGAAAGGTGTAATACTATATGTATCTACTTATATATATATAGTGGGGGATTGAGAAGAGAAGAGGTAACCGTTGGGGATTAGAGGAAGGAAAATGCTTTGATGTGTAAGGTATTTGCTGGCATTATATAGAAAGAAGAGAAGAGTGTGTTGAGAGAAAGTGAACGTTTTGTGTTGTGTGGTTGATTTGGAGCATGCAATGCTACGTATACACTTGGCAACATGCAAGAGATACAACGGTAATATACACTCTTTTTATTTACTTATTTATTTATTTATTTATTTTTATAATGTTAAATTTACAACTCATTTTGAATAAGACGTATGAGAAGAAAGACAAATAATATAATGAAAAAAGGGTGAAAAATAGAGAAAAAAAAATTAGGGTTGTTTATTTGACCTTTGAATCTTTGAGAGAGTTACCTTTAGGAGTTTGAAAATGAGAAGGAGAATGATAGATGATATAATAAAAAGGGTGAAATGTTTAAACCGGAATTCAAATATTAAAATTTGATTAGAAGTGAAACTTATTAAGAATTTATTGTCTTTTTTATATCCAAATTAATGGACAAATTCACGGATTAAAACGACATTAAATAACCATGTGTTACTATTATGCAGAAATATATTACGATGAATAAAGAGATAAATAATTCATATTTAGAATTTCTTAACATTTAATAATTTTTAAAACACAAATAACCGTGAGTTAGACTTTCAAAAATTAAATGTTCGTTCTTATTAATTAAAACAATTAAGAAAACAGCGAAAGGAGTGTTTTTTATATTTTATATTATTTTTCTCTTATCTGCATTAGTTCTCTAAATTGAAAAAAACTAATCGGTCCGAAATTCAAACTGGGATATATAGCAGTTTTGTGAGTTATATTTAGGGAGTCTTTATGCAAATAATTCAATTTATTATGTATTGAAAACGTCTTTACTATGCAGATATTATTGGCTAAAACAATTTTTTTATGCAATTTGTAAGTTGTTTTTATGAATTATATAAAATGTTTATTAAAAACGTTAATAAAATAAAACAGTTCGTGGATATATTATAATTTTTTAAAGTTTTCTCATACATTCACATAATTTATTTGATAAGATATGATAAAATAAGTTGTTTATAAGTCCAATCTTACTTGTTCCGTCCACATAAAGGTTTTATGATTTAGTTTTTAATTTTAATATAAATATGGTTTGTTTCTTAAAAATTTAAGAAAAATATTAGAGGAAAAAAAAAGATTGAATTATGCTTTCAACAACTTCTTTTCTTAAACACTTTCCTTTTACTTTAAAGGAACTTATAAAGAGATAAAAACATTGAGAAAGAAAAAAGATCATTCATATTATATCAATTCATCTTATTCAGTATGACTATTGGAAACGTTTCGACTTTTAGTCTATTTTAAACCGGAACTATTATTCTTATTTATCACCTTGTGATCAAATATTTTTTTTAAACTTATTTTAAGTATTATTTTTAATTATTTATTATTTTTACTTATTTATCTAAACAACTTTCTTAATATATTTTTTTAAAAGTAATCTTTCTAAATTTTTAAAAAATTAAAAATATTACTAATTAAAGTGTCTATAATTAAGAAAATAAAAAAAATATCTTTAATCCTTTAATAGTCAGAACATTTTTTCATTTTTTCCTTTTAAATAGATGAGTGAATCACTATGATGTAATATATATATATATATATATATATAAATCCTTAGAAAGGTAATTGTCAAAAATATTTATTAATAGATATTTTATGAGTTTATATTACTACGGAGAAGATAATGTAATTTACTTATTTTATTATAGTTGATATGTTATCTTTGACTTTTGTATAACAAATATACGTTTAACATTCAAATTTTATTTCATTATAAATGGTGCATTGATGAAAAACACAATTAGTTAGTAATAAAAAAATTTAGTTAGTAATAGTAAAAAATTCAATGCTAATTCAAGTTTATTGACAAATTATTTTTAATTACAAATTTGTCAATAAATTCATTTGATAAATGTGTATCGGTAATTATTTATAAATTATAGTATTGATAAAAGTTGCATTAGGTTCTTCTTTTCCTTTTTCTTCGTTTTTCTTCTTCCTTTCCTCATTTTGTTCTTATTGTTGTGCTTCCATTATTGTCACCATTGTTGTTGTGTCCGCCACCACTGTCACCATCATCATGTTTAACTCACCCTCCTCCTCTTTCAACTCCAATTGCCATTATCTTCACTCTTCCGTGACATGTCACTATCACATTTCCATTACCTCCACTACCACTGACTTCAACTTTTCCTCTTCCTCCTCTTCCTTCTTCTTCTTCTTCTCTTCTTCTCATACATCTCCTTTTAGACATGGCGAAAAGTATTTCGCTCAATTTACCAATAGATTTATTAACAAAAAAATTTGTTGATAATGCTACAAGTTAATGACAAAATTTATTAATGAAACTAATGTCAAACAAGTTACTAAAGAAAATATTTGTTAGTAATATAAATTCTATATTATCAAAAAATGTTACTGACATAGTTGTCTTTTCAATTCTAACCTCCATAAACTCAACAATGTCTCTCTTCAAGTGAATCTAACATCCATGTGTTTTGCTCTCTCATGGTAGATTTGATAACTAACTAGATGAATAACACTTTGACTATCATGATAAATAGTCACACAATCCTACAAAAAACCCAACTCTCTCATCATTCCATTTAACCATAGTGCCTCCTTAACCCCTTTATAAGCATGATATACTTTGTTATCGTAGTAAATAAAGCCACCATTGATCACAAACTAAATTTCCAACAAGTTGTAATTCTGAAAAATGTAAAAACATACCTTGAAAGTGAATTTTTGATATCAACATTCCCTACATAATCAACATCTAGAAACCCTTTTATAATAACTTTATTATAGGTAGATTGTATATCACTTGACCAAACAATATTCTTCTATTAAGATATCTCAACACCCATTTCAAAACCTCATAATGAGTACATCCTTGATCTACTATGAATCTACACACTAACAACATGTGCCAAATCTGGTCTACTATAGACCATCTCATACAAGATGCTTCCTACTCCATTAGTGTAATGTCCAATTTTGGGATGTCATGATTACGAGTAAAAAGTTTAAAATTTTAAAATCATAATACTATTGCGGAAATCCAAATTTTATAAATCTTTATAGTTAACAAAAAATAAACTATAGTTCCAATTTATTACAAAATAAAACTCCAAATAATATAGTTTATTCAAAAGAAAACCATAAAATTCCCTAACTCTCAATTAACTTGTCCCGCTATATTGCATCTAAATTATCTACATTATCATCTGCTCTTGTATAACGACACGAGTTATATGATCATTGCACATACACAAACAAACACACATAATGGTGAACTAATTGAGAATCAAACATAATCCAAAATAAAAGAATTCACAATGCCAAATATTCATCACAATATTAAACACACAAAATTACTCAAACACAACACACGTCATTATTACAAATCAGTGGTCTATCATCCTGCCATCGCAATAAGACACGTTTCTCGTGCCCCTCAAGAACTTACGAGTAAAAGATTCGGTGAATCTTTCCCTTCTCCACTGCATCGCACTGGCGAAGATAACCTCTTTCCACTGCTTTGCACAAACGAAAGAGTCATTGTTGGATTTACTAGGTAGAATAATATGACCCCTAACAACCTGTCTTACTTCACTCACATACAATCAAACGACAACCTCACATATTCTCAACTTCACATACGAAAGCATATTCTCTCGTAACCCATTTGAAATCATTCCTCACATAATGACATTCTCAAGACATTAATTAAGAAAATATCATAACAATATAAAGTCAACCAAAAACACATTAAATAGTCAAATATATGCTAAAGGCATCCCTTTTTGTTTTTCCAAGCCCAATTATTCCTAATCATAAAAACTCATCCACCTACCTAATTGGACTCCATGTTGTAAAAAAGTGCCTCCCACGTTGCTAACTTACGTAACTGACTCATTTTTCTCCATGTATCATTCTCTTTTTACTATTATAACATAATACACAATGGCCTCACACCATAATTTATGTAAAGCACTCATTTGTATCTATATGAACCACGTTTTCTATCTATATGAACCACCTTACAATCACTTTGCATGCAAAACTCTCTTTATATTATAACTTTCATTAACTCACTAATAATATTCTATTATAAATACTAAAACACAGTCTCACACCCTACTTAATATTCACATGCACAAGTTCCTAATACACCAACACATTCTCATAAATATCTCACAATCCCACTACCACTTTTACTAAATCATAGATTTCTCTTTCCAAAAGCTAGTTATACTAGCACCAATATCTCATTCCCATATACCACTTGTTTCATGCACTCATTCCTCTCCCTTTTAGAACCAAGTTTTCATTTACCAAAGTTATTATGCCCGTGAACCTTCTTTCACGAGAATTCTTTACACTGCGTATTACTTCTTACTACACAAACCACACTTTACGGAACATGTATCTCTATATCAAAAACACCTTGCATGTACCCTAAGATCAATCTTCAATCTTTACTTTTTGTTTTGTACAACCCAGCTCCCACTCTCCACTGACCCCAAACCTTAATATTTATTTACCCCTACACCCTCTTTCTTTTACCTCCAACCGTACCCATGCACCAAACTTAAGTTCCCCTATCTACTTAAAAATAAACCAACAACCTATAGTCCATGAAATACTCCTTCAATAGAAAAAGAACCATCAACCAAATAGTCCTCCAAACTACTCATGGACTATAGACCCATGCTTTCCCTTATTATTTTCTCTCACCTAAGTCTCTATACTCTACGGTCACAAATTATTAGAGTTGTTAGGTTTTTTTAAGCCCCAAGCCTAACCCTGGACTTTTTTTATACTTAGCCCATTTCTATTGACACATACCTTAGGGGGCTTTTTTAAAGCCCCTAGCCCCCAAAACCTCATTAGATGGGTTGTGAATGAAGTAGGGCCAGGTTAGCCCCCTAAACATCATTTTTGTTGTTCGAGTATTCCCATTTTTTTCTGAACAACCGCTAAGCACTTGACGGCATCCCCCTCACTCTCGTCGCCCCTCCCTCCGCCTCCTCCCGCTGTCTCCCCCCGCCATGCTGGACCCCGAAGGAAACCTCGGCCCTCATCAACGCCTACCGCGACAAGTGGTACTCCATCGGCAGCACCAACCTTAAAGCCACCCACTGGCAAGAGGTCGCCGATGCCGTCACTGCCTAGTGCCCCCAACGCTTCCCCTACTGCCAAAACCACCGTCTAGTGCCGCTACAAAATGGAAAAACTCTGCAAACGCTGCCGCACCGAAATCCAACGCCTTCGCTCCCTCCCTCTCCTCGCCTAATCAACAATCCACCACCGCTTCACCCTCCTCCTGGGTTCACTTCAAATCCATGGATTCCATGGAAAAAGGCCTCAACAAACCCCACCCTAACACCACCACCACCAACCCCAGCACCCCCACCAACAACCTCAATTTCCCTGGTGACGATGACGATCTATACGAGTGTAACATCCCGTAATCTCACACTTGATAATTCATAATTGATATATTGTAGCATTACATTTAAGGTAACATCCCTTAATCTCACACTTGATAATTTATAGTTGATATATATATGTTTTAAACTCAGATTTCAACTATAAACTCATAAATATAACTCGAATTCTTCTAATTTATTCTTCTATCTCTTTCTTCATTGGCACTGAATCAGACGACATTCCTCCATCTACTCCCGTATAACGAATTATACGATCATCGCACATACACAAACACAAACAAGTAGGGTGAGCTAACATGCAACCAATCATTTATAAAACATGCATAATTACTTTGATACACTCAACAAACCTCATATAATAATTATGTCAGACACCCTCATACCATCATACAACAATCGCATCATAGATACTCATACCATCATACAACAATCGCATCATAGATACTCATCCATTACTTTGATACACTCAACAAACCTCATATAATAATTATGTCAGACACCCTCATACCATCATACAACAATCGCATCATAGATACTCATACCATCATACAACAATCACATCATGGATACTCATCACACAATACCACAATTACTAATAGACACTCATCCCACAATACTTAATAGACACTCGTTCCACAATACTCAATAGACACTCATTCCACAATACCCAATAGACACTCATTCCACAATACCCAATAGACACTCATTCCACAATACCCAATAGACACTCATTCCGATGATATGTTGATGAGCGGTCACAGGAGGTTATGCACTTGTGATGCCTTCTACTTCCTCTTACAAATACACTTCCAAAATACTCCATACCATCTACAAGGTTAGTCCTCAACACTATGTCAAAATCCGGCACATAGACCAGGACCTCCTGCCCCTCTCACCACATAATTCATCCTTCTCTACTTGAGACTGGATGATTATTAGAGTATCAGGATAACCTCCAACTACAGGACCCTCAACATCAACATATACACAAATACCATATCATTACTGAATCTCTCCGCGAGACTCATACCATACTCATATTCCTCAACTCACATTATACCCTTACAAAATCTCCCCATAATACTCATATCATGTTCAGATGCATAAATTCAAATCCAATATAATAAAATCCAATCATCGCAAAAATCATACAAAATGAATATATCACAATAAATTAACAATACTAAAATATCACCATAAATGGTCACCAGATAAGAATCAAATGTTTGACGAATCAAACTCACCATAAACGCCAGTACATATGACTTGTCACAACTTACTGGATTTGACCAGGGCTGCTCTATGATAAGGGATGTACCAACTCCGGTTTTTAAGATTCCTCTATCCTACTATCACAATTATAATTCATAATTCCATATCTACCACAATAACATGAATTCATCAGAAATTTTCATTCCAACAAGATATATTGCACAATAATTTAACAGTACATAATCTGTTCAACAAGATTTAAGTTAAAAACTCGTCGAGTAGACTTCCAGGAAAGAGAGGTGCGTCACAATGGACAACTTAAGTACCAAGTCTTTCCTTAGCCAAAGTGTTCCTCAACTAGTTTTAACAAATTTCTTATTTACAGATTCAAAACAACAGCATATAATATTAGCACAGAAATTCACTATAGATAGATATACAGTAAGCACCTATGTTTTTCATTAACAGTATTCACATAGAATTTCAAGACATGAATAGTAATAAAACAATATTAAATCATAATATAAAAGCTTAGAAGGGTTAGCTCCCCTACCTCTATTCTTGACTTAATCTCTTGCTCAGAATTTGTTTTCCCGAAAACCCTTCAAAACCTCTACTCTTCTTACAACTAAAAATTTCTTCCTAACTCTTTCTTCTCCATTTCTCAAGCTTTCTCACTTGATTCTTCCTCTCTTTGTGCATAATATCCTCCCCTCTCGTGGCTATTTATAGTCCAAAATTTTTACTATTCACCAATTTTTTAATATTATTTATTATTTTAATATTATTTATTATATTAATATTTTAATCACCACTTGACATATTGGATGCATCAATAATGCCTTAAAATCTGAGTGTTTTATCCACTATCAATATTTTTAATTTTTTTTTAATTTTTTTTAAAAGAAAAAGGTAGAAAAGAGTTTGAACCCATGTTCTTGAAATCCCCACAATTTTCTAACATTTAAGCTACCAAAATTTCTTATTTAGCTTTCTATATTTTATAAACTTATTATATTTTTCATTCACAAAGAAATTTATTACTACTAGTAATAAAATATTACTATTAAGGTAAATATTTTTCATGGGTCTTACAACGAGGAATTCAAGAACACCTTTCTTGGCATGGTGTCGCACAATGACGCGAAGAGGGAGCGTGAGGCAACGCCGTGGCCGAGCGTGAAATTCTTCCACCTGTACCTTATGAAATTACCTATTTTTCTAAGTCAGTGATGTTTATTCTTATATCTATTTGAACACACATTTATTTGTTTATGGGATCTTACTCTCATAAATTTCTCTACATAAATGCTAGAATGTAATTTTGTAGCTTCATGTTTCTCTTGTTATTGAACTAAAATTGATCAAAGTTGTGTTTTCTTTTTCATTTTATCGTTTACTCTTCTGGTTCTAACGAAAGTTTGCATACCAGCAATAACTCATTTTCTCATCTATTGTTTGAAAAAAATTTCATTTGGCATCATGATCATTTTCTATACACTGAAATACTTTTTGATGAATGATTATAGCTACAAAGTCAGGTGAAATCAATATAACTACCATTCAAACTGAACCATGGACAGTTCTTGCCAACAAGAAACCTCAAAAAGGTTGGATTGCATATAATCCTAAAACAATGAGACCACTGCTGTTTGATAAAGATTCAAAATTTGTCAAGATTTTGTCATGGAATGTCAATGGATTGCGAGCATTGCTAAAATCAGAAGGATTCTCTGCACTTCAACTTGCCTAAAGGGAAGACTTTGGTATATTGTGTTTGCAAGAGACTAAGCTGCGGGTATAATATTTGTCATTTTATGCCTGAGAGTTATATTTTCCAGCAATCCTATGTTTTAGTATTGTTAGACATGTGAAGAAAATAACTGCAAAGTTTATTCTTTTTTATTTTTGTTTGTAATGGTTTATAAGTGATTCTTGCATCGTATTGTAGTTAAATTATGTAAACTCTCTAGGTAGTTGCAGAATTATGCTAAGATTGGTTTTGTATTCATTGAGAATGGCAAATATTGTTATTTGAAAATATTGAAAGATGTGAATCATGACAAGCTTTTCAATTTCCTCATTTGATTATCTATCAACTTTGGTGAAGTGTGTTGGAATTAGCTTTATGGTGAGTAATAATTATTTTTTTCATGAAGGTAAAGCAAAAAATAGTTGCTTCTAACTTTTGCACGCTATCATTGTGATTTTGTACGATAGATTTATTCTCATGTGTTATCCAAACAAACTAGAACATGTTTGTATGAAATTTGATGGGGCGCTTGTCTTTGTTATTTATGAATGTTGTGCTTTTGCTAACAAGAGAAGGATATTGAGCAAATCAAACAGTGTCTAATAAATGACTATGATAAACAACTTTTGGACATGTAGTATTTCTAAGCTTGGTTATTCTGGAATAACAATTATCTTAAGGGTATGTTGACTGCGATCATCCCACTTCTTGATATTAAATGGAAACTTTTATTCCAAAATTTAGAAGAAAAGGTTGTTTATGGTAGGGAACATTCCTTGCGCAATTTAATCAACCTAAATTTCATGGCAACTTAGTATTTATTGCTGCATAAATTTTAGGTTTAATGTCTCGGTAGGTCCCTATTTTCGTCCAGAATCTCAAATAGGTCTCCTTCTTTTTCGGCGTCTCAATTGGATCCTTATTTTTGTAAAATTGAATCAAATAGAGGCTTTTCGTCAAATTGAGAAGACGTCGTTAAGGAGGGTATTACGTGGCATGCTAACATTGTCTTTTTAAATGATGTGACATTAAAAACGTGTGTGAAGTGTATTTTTTTAATTTTTAAATTAAAAAATGGAGTGCAAAGAGGGGAAATAAAATTTAAAGAAGGGAAAAGTGGTCAAAAGAATCTAAATTAAGTGCAGCAACCCCTTTTTCTTTCCATTGCCAATTCGAAATCAGATTGAGGGAAGAAGATTGGGGCTTCGTATTAGGGTTCGTGAGAGAAAAAAAAAATCGTTGTTGTTCGATTGGAAGCGAGGGTTGGTGGGAGAAGTTGGTTGTGACATTAGGGTTTGTGCAAAGTTCAATCAATTTCACAAATTGGGGTATCAATTTGGGAATTTAGGGTTTTATTAATAGTTGACATTGATAGAGAGCCTCCATCATTTTGGCATCCAATGATTGTAATACGCAATAACATTCTGAACCCTTGTTTGCTGAAGCATAACCTCTGAGACCCACACCCCATAAGCTCTTCTTTCATTTCTTCTTCTTCTTCTTCTTCTTGTTTTTCTTCATCTTCACGTAGATGTGATCTCCAAGGAAGGTTCCTACGGTTGAGGTCGTACTAGTTCAAAAGGGACAGTCTCAGTTTGTGAGTATCGTCTTTGGAGAAGAACATAGCGTCCTCTACGTCTTCCATTTCCACCAATGGTTGAGGCTTTTTGTTCGCCCCAACGGTTCTCCTTCCACGCATATTCTTCTTCTTCTTCTCTGACATGTTGGAACTTAATGGCAATGTTGATAATGAAAAACTGAAAAACATAGAATTGTTTTACAACTTAACTCCATCAGAATAGAAAGAGTTGGGTAAGAAAAAAGGAATACAGAGCATAAGTTTAGCCTCCAGGTCAAAAATTTGAAAATATGCAGAAGTACTTGTTTCAGCTCAAGAGAACATTTTCGTTCTATATTTCTACTATTAAATTTAGGTTTAATAGCCTCTTTAGTCCCTACTTTCGTTGGCTAATCTCAATTTAGTCCCCATTTTTAAAAGTGTTTGGAATATGTCCACAGTTAGTACAATTTGCATCTAATTTGTCCCTTACGTTAAGTATCACCAAACGAAGTTAATACATTAATGATGTGGCACTAGTTATGTGCAACGTGTCACTATATTGATTTGTGAATGATGATGTGTAAGTGACTAACAGAGAATATGATTTTTTATTAAGTTAGGGTTTTATAATTTGGGGGAAATCTAATTTAGGGCTCATTTGTGCGAGTTGAGGGCAATTGGATTTCTGCGAGAGAAGATAGAGTCATTGTTGCACTTGGCCTACATTGCGAAGACACAGATCGTGTAGAGATCGTTGTACGTCGGATTTGGACACACATTTTCAGAAATCGTGTTCGTGGATATTACAAAAAGTGTGATTCCAAGGTGCGTTTATGGTAGCTTTTGTGTTGTGTTTGGTTGTTGTCGTTGTGGTCCCCCCGTAAGTTTTGAGTTGTGTATGCTTTGTCTGTTTACTGTCCCCATTATTTGCACATGTGCTTTGAACAGTGTTGCACCATTGTGGTTGTGGTCCCCCTACTAGTGTGTGGACAAATTTTTTTTATTATTGTAATTGTGTTTTTGCTTTATTTTACTTGTTTTTTGGGTAGATAACATTTGGTTTAAGCATAGATTAATTGTAAACAATTTTTATATTAGTTTAGATGGCCAACTCAGACGTTGAAATCGTGTTTCACCATGCGGGAAAATTTGAGAATAATGGGACATTCAGATTCCACTATGGTCGAACCACAACTTTAAAAATTGATCCAGATCTTTGGAGTTATTTTGAAATATTAACCATTCTTAAGGAGATGGGTTATAGAAATGTAAAGGACTTGTGGTATTCATTGGATCGTGGTCTTGTGTTAGAAGATTGTTTGGAACTGTTATCAGATGACAAAGGTGCATGTCATGTAGTCAATATTGCTATGTTGAATGGTCAAGCTAATGTTTATGTTATACACATGGTCTCTGAGCCTCAGTATCTTGTAGAGTTGGAATACTCTTCTCAACCAGAAATTGAGAGACCTAGTGGTGAAGGAGAAGTTGAGAGAGAGGGGGCTGAAAAGGAAGTTGTGATAGAGGTTGGTGAAGTTGAGGTTCAGGTAGTGGGTGAAGCAGAGGTTCAGGAAGTGTGTCATTTAGAGCCTGAGGTAGGGGCTGAAGTAGAAGTACAAGCTGAGGTAGAAGTTGAAGTTGAGGTAGTGGGTGATGTAGATGTTGTGGTAGAAGGTGAGGTAGAAGTTGAAGTTGAGGCAATGACTGATGTAGATAAGGTGGTAGAAGGTGAGGTAGAAGTTGAAGTTGAGGTAGTGGCTGATGTAGCTGTTGTGGTAGAAGGTGAGGTACAAGTTCAAGTAGAGGGAGTAGCTGAGGTAGAGGGTAATGGTGTTGAGGGACAGGGTCAAGCTGATGTAGAAGCTGATGAGTATGATGTTATAAGTTGGAATGGGTCCGAAGAGGATGTCTAGAATGATGATGAAGATGAAGTGGAATGTGATATATTTGAACCTACTAACCAAGTAGAAATTGGTGGACCTAGGGGTTTATCCCAAAGTGATTGGGAATCTGAGAGTTTGAATAGTATTGTTGAAAGTGACAAAACAGATGATGATAGAGATGGGTACAGGGATTTCAGGATTTTTTCAATGCTCAAAAGTATGGAACAATATAAATGGGAAGTGGGTACGTATTTCCCTGAGAAAAAAGATTTTACAGAAGTTATAAGAACGTATGGAGTAGAGAATGGAAGGAAATTAAAAGTTTATAAAAATGACAAAAGAAGGGTGTGTGTTAGATGTTCTGGGGCAAAAGGAAAATGTCCATGTAGACAAGGACACATGTAGTAGGGAATTTAACATCCGTTTAATGACTTCAAAATGGTTGAGTGGAAGGTTAGAGAAGACTATAAAAGAGAATCCCAATATTAATCTATATAACCTCCAAAACAAAGTTTCTAAGAAGTGGAACAATGGTGTTTCTTGGTCTACAACGTGTAGGGCAAAAGCAATGACTTTTAAACAAATAGAAGGTGATTTTAAAGAACAATATAGAAGACTCTATGACTATGCAAACGAGTTGCTTCGGTCTAATCCTGGTTCAATTGTTAAAGTTAAGGTTGAACCTAATGAGGACAATCGAATTTTCAAGAGAATGTATGTGTGTTACAACCCAGTATTGGCTGCTTTGTAAACATTGACATGTAGTTTGAACTTCATTTTGAATTGGGTATTTTGTAAGCTGTGATACCAAATTGGATGATTATAATCTGAATTTCAATGACAATTTCTCTTTTGGATGTGCATTTGATTTCCAATTTCAGATTATCATGTCATTATCAATGATGCTCATTTCATGTGCATATGAAGTACAATATAAATTAGTTGTAATGTATATTGTGATGACAGGGATATGCTTCTTTGTTGTGATGTATACTCATGTTACAAGTACTCCACTTTGACAATGAAGACTAAATGTAACTTACCTTGACCTTTATCAATGTAAGGGACACTTACATGATGTGATTACAATAATGTTATGTGATTACAATAATGTGATGTGTTACAATAAATTTTATGATTTAGTGTTGTTTTCGTCCATAGCACATTCAGAAGCCATAAATTTAGTGGATGTTCAATGAGGATGAAACACCACTTTCTCATTTTACTATCATTTCAATCTAAAGTTCAATTAGCTTATCTTGTATATATCAAACAAAATGTATATTCAAACAATAAATTCAGATGCACAAATTCAGATTTCTCATTGATTTCATAACATCATATTACAATAAGGCCAAAGTGTTCTTCACAACAACTGACTACTAGAACACATCATGGACTTTTAAACAAAATACAAAGAAGGATGATGTTAATCAATCCCATAAAACATAGTATCCAAATCAACATCTTCTCCCTTCTTTGAAAACCCATAACAAATTTCTCCAAGCTATTAATCTTCTTCCTTTGTCTAGCAATAGTACTACCAGCATCATCTACATTATCTTCAATGCACCATTTAAAGAAATTGCATCCTTTAAGTTCTTCATTTCTTGTCCGCTGTTCAAAGTATTCACTTCATTAACATTTCATTAATCACCAGAACAATTTATCACAAAAATTAAACTACAAACCTTGTAATTAGGGCAGTCCCAGAATTGTTTCCCCTCATTCTTAACTGTTTTTGCCACTCTCAACACAACAACCTCCCCACAATGGCATATTTGGCTTCCAACGAATCCTCTGGATATACCACCACGAGAGCTCCCCCATGAGCAAGACGAACATCCTTGATTCAAAGACATTGACACAAGAAGCGAACCCCAAAATGAGACAACCACGAACCACTTTGCCAACCAACTGCGAACAAGGGAACACCAACTCACCAAAGACGAACCACCACTCTACTGCTAACAGACAACACTAACATCCAAACGCTAAAGAACAACAAAAGAAATAGAACAAGACAAATTTGAAGAAGAACACCCACCATTGTACCGTGTTCGCAACAAAAAGGAGAAGACCCTAATTGGTTCTATCTATGCCCAAAATCAGATTTCCCCCAAATTATAAAACCCTAACTTAAAAAAAATCGTATTCTCTATTAGTTACTTACACGTCATCATTTACAAATCAATATAGTGACATGTTGCACATAACTGGTGCCACATCATTAATGCATTAACTCCGTTTGGTGATACTTAACGGAAGGGACAAATTAGATGCAAATTTTACTAACTATGGACATATTCCAAACACTTTTAAAAATGGAGACTGAATTGAGATTAGGCAACGAAAGTGGGGACCAAGGAGGCTATTAAACCTTAAATTTAAGGAATGTTCTTTATCTGAATGGGAGAATCGAAGGAGAGGGAGAAGTCTCCGGTGGAACTTTAGGGGAGAAGCCTAACCTGTGAATGAAGAAGCTCTACGGTGGGTGGCGACCGTAACTGTGAGGCTCTCACTTTTTTAATTTTAAAATAATCCAAATTCACATCATTCAGTCACGTCAATTAAAAATATAGTCCATCGTGCCACGTCAAGTATACATTAACATCGTTAGGTCCAATTTAACAGTAAGGGTCTAATTGATGCATTTTTCACAAAATAAGGACCTAGTTGAGACACCGAAAGAAAGGGACCTATTTGAGATTCTAGACGAAAATAGGGACCTACCGAGACATTAAACATAAATTTTATCTAATAATGAGTTATATAGATGGATGAATGATGTAAACCTAATTGAATTTGAGCTCTTAGTGGACTAGAAAGCATTTGTTGAACGATTTTAGGCAACTATTATAATGAGTGTTTATGAGAAAAAGTAATTTATTTTGTATCAGAAAATTGCATTAATTATGTATTAGAATCTGCGTGATGGTGGCTATTAATTGAAAGTAACTAATGACAATTATTATTTCTAAAACTAGAGTACGTGGTTAGGTAATTATATAAGAACAATTCTTTTATGAGATTTTTGTTTTGGACAACATGTATATGTGTATTGTTGCTCTTTATGTTATTTGTATTAGGTCACAAATAAAACAACTATAATCTTGAAGATATATAGCTTTTGTAACAAGCATTAATATGACAGAACAAAGTTGATATATCATATTTTTCTAAGTCAGTGACGTTTATTCTTATATCTATTATTTTTCATCTCTAGCTTTTGAGATAAACTTTGTGTAGTACTTTTGGTTTCGAGTCTTTTTTGCTAGCTTGTGCATAACTTTTTTTTGTACATAAAATTTGGTAAAAAGGAAGGTCCATGGGCTGGCCCTGACCCATAGGACTTCGGGGGTATTTAGCCTTGTGGGCTTTATTGATCTTGTGGGCTTTATTGGCACCAATCCACATGGGCTAGGGCCAAATCCCATTATATCACAGTTCTCTCCCTTTCTCGGTTCTCTTCTCCTCCTCACGTTTTCTTTGTCCTTCACAACATTTTCCCCCGTTTTTACCCCTCTTTTCGTGTATTTATATTCACCAAATGTAGTACCCTAGAAAACACCCATGCTTTCTATCTCTTTGGGCCTAATATGTTCTCTTTAATATTTTGAAGATATACTCATTCTATCTAAAATCATAGAAGATAAATTCTTGCCTCTTATCTTTAAAATCTTTCAAACCATTGGAGATATATACCTTTTTCTGTTTTTCATCCATTTTGTTTCTAAAAAAGAAATCATTTACGAGAACCTTCATATCTTATATATAGTTCTATTTCATGTTTCTTTTATTAACATTTTCTTTTTCTGCAAATGAACTTTGTTTTCCTCTTCTTTTCACTCGTAAGACTGTAGGCCCTACTTGCTTAAACTTTCTTTTGTAAAAAAAAACTTGTGGACCCCACACACTTGCAAAAAAATAAAATCCAAGAGGATGACCCTACATGGATTAGAACAATGGCCCCCCTTACAACACCAAATCCAACCTCAACCACTAGACTACAAATTTCTCATTGAAAATTATACATAAAATTAGTTATATAAATAATGTGTTATTAAACAATAAATAAATAAAACTATACATAAATTTATTTATCCAGCAAAAATTATGACACAACCATACAAAAAAAACAAATTTATATTATTATATATTTTATTTTATTAGTTTTCTTTGGATTTTATAATTAGTATATGGAATAGTTAATAAGTGCTCAATATAAGTTAATTTTGATATGAAATTGACACTTATCTTGCTTTTGTTTAGTAAGTTTATGTTAAATTCACCTTAATTTAGTTTGTTTTCCAGTTTACAACACTAGCAAAGAGTCAAAGTGGAAAACTTTCAAGCAATTCTGAATGAAACTATGATTAGTGTGGGCGAGCGACATAATTGAGGTTGAGCCACATAAGCAAACCCTTTAGAAGAGGAAACCTCAAGCATTAACCTAAGACTAAGCTATGAGAACTCCTTCTCAAATAAGTCATCTCAAGAGTTGAAACACTAAATCATAAGGTTGAGCCATAAAATAAAAAGGCTTAATAGCCTATTTTGTCCCTAGTTTTGCTGAATAATGTCAATTCAGTCACTCATTTTAAAAGTTTTTGAAATTGGTCCTCACTTATTAAATTTTGCGTCAACGTCGTCCCTTCCGCTAAATAAAAACAAACGACATTAATAGATTGATGATTTGGCAGCAGATAATGCTTACATGTCATTATTGGGCTGTCGCAATAGAGATGCTTTGTTCCCTTTCTCTTTGTCTCATGCGAGAGGTTGGCTAGGGAAGAAACTCTCTTCTTCCCCCTTTCCCAGTAGTTCTGGTTTGGCCTTGCAAAGAGGGGAAGAACCAATTTGTTTTCCTTATTGTTGGTTCCTCTCAACAAAAACCATATTCAGAGGTTATCTTCCCAATTTCTTCTCTCTGCCATTTATCTCGAGTAGGCAAACCCCAATCAGTTTCGTACCTCATGTTTTTTGTGCATTACTCGCGGATCATCCAACCTTGGAGAAGAGGGTTTTCGATTTGTGGCTTAGTAGTGCAGAATCCTGATCGATGACTCGCGGTGTGACGTTGATAGAAGAGATGCAATCCTGGTTGTTTGGGAAGGCGATGGCGTAGTGAGTGTCAGAGCGGCTGCAGCGGAATGGTTAGCGTGGGAACAAACCAAGAGGGGGGGTGAATTGGTTATATTCAAATATTATCCCTTTTTAATATTTTTCTCTTAATTTCTTACTAAGCAGATAATTAAACTTAAATAACAGAGTAAGGGAAAGAGAAAAATTACACAGGTATTTTATCCTGGTTCAGATCACTAGGATCCTACGTCCAGTCGCTTATCTCAAACAAGATAAACCTTTTTCACTATCACAAAACTATTACAAATATTAGTCACACAGAAAAACAATTTGTAACAGTTTAGAAATTACCACCTCTCTTGAAACCACAAGAGATGAAATTACACCTCCTTTGAATCTTCACAAAGGATGATCACCTCCTTCGAATGCTTCACGAAGGATGATTCTCTTCCAGACACTTCCTCAGACACACCAAGGATGATCAAGCTATTCCTCTGTCACCGCAGTACCACTTGCAGACAAGAGTTTCCTTAGCTTCAGCAATTTCACAGAGTTCTCAAAAGAGTTCAGAGTACTTGAGCACAAGGGAAGAGTTGGAGTTGAGAGAAAATGAGAGTCTATTTATAGACTCATCCAAAGGCTCCTCCATTTTCGCTTTTAGACTTTCTGACTGTGTTAATCGATTAGCTACAGTGGTTAATCGATTAACAACGCAACGGATACTTCAACGGCTCTAAAAACGGCTAGTTTTTCAAACGTTCACCTTGTTAATCGATTAACGCTAATCGATTAACACCCTCTGTTAATCGATTAGCACTGCACTGCTGGGCTTCTTCATGGCGCACTGGAACAATCGATTAACAGCCCTTGTTAATCGATTAACGCTAATCGATTAGCACCTCTTGTTAATCGATTAGCACTGCACATAATTTTGCTTATGGCTTATTTTTACATCACTTTTGAATGCATACATAAAACTACTAATTTTCCTATGTTCATACAATTATTACAAAAGATTACAAGTCTTCAAAGATCATTCTTCATGAGTCTTGTTTGTTCTTGACTTGAATTGGACATCATCAAAACTTCATCTTCATCAATTTGCTAACAGTGAGGGTCTCTATTTGATGGTGACTGGTGACGGCAACATCGACCTGTTGTGAGGGGTACCGATGACGGCAGCAAAGTGAATCACGATCCCATTCTTGCAATTTAGGGTTCATGACCTTGTTTTTGATTTGGAAATGTGGGTTGTTGTCTCGTCCTTGCAGGTTTTTGTCTCGTTTTGTTTTGAGCCAGGGTTTGAAATGGGGATTTTGATTTGGGATTGAGTTTAGGGTTTCTTAAATTGGGGATTTGGAGGTTAGGGCTTTCAAATTTTAGGTTTCTTTCTTGATTTCTCTCTTGGGTTGAGATTCTCTTTCTTCTACGTTGATTCAAGGCTTGAATTGGAGCTTCTGATCCCTTTTTTTGTTTTGCAATTTGAGAAGGTGAGGTCTTCGATTTTGAATTTGGGTCTGGGGTTTTGCCTCTTCGTGTTGATCTGAGTTTGGGTTTCTTGAGCTCGCATCTTTTAGTGCTTGGTTTTGGTCAACGTTTGGGTTTGACGGTGGTGGTTTCTTGACTCAAATTTTCCCCAATTTCAAACACTCAATTTGTTAATATCCACCTCAACCTCTGATCAAATAACACGTCAGCACGCACACAACTAAATAATGACACGTAAGCACTATCTGCTGTCAGATCATCAATCCATTAACGTCGTTTGTTTCTATTTAACGAAAGGGACGACGTTGACGCAAAATTTAATAAGTGAGGACCAATTTCAAACACTTTTAAAATGAGGGACTGAATTAACATTATTCAGCAAAATTGGGGACAAAATAGGCTATTAAGCCAAATAAAAATCACCTAAGAAGGAAACCGCTGCAACTAAAGCTACAAGTGCATTGCTAAGCACTACCTTGGACAGTCTATAAAAATAGTTGTACGCTTATTTTAGAGTCTTTTTAGAGGGTTTTTTGAAAACAATTTTCTTTGCACTTAGTGAATATTCTTAGAAAACATAAGAGAGCATGTTTTTTAAAAGCATTGTATTATATGTATACATTATGAAGAGTTAAGCCTCTCTTGTGTTGAAGAAAAGATGTAACCCTTTGGAACTCTCATGTATCAATTATATTTATCAAAGTATGCTTGTATTATATGTTTGTGAATTAATTTATATACGTTGTTAGATGAACTAATAACTCGTCTTATTTCATTAGCTTGGGATTGAGTGAGAACTGGTTTCAAGTTATGGTTCAATTAATTCTCCTCCTGCTTTTAGATATTAGGAATAGATCTAATGTTTTAGTTGGTTATAGAGTCTTGATCTTAATGCAAGTGACTCATTCAAGCAGACATTGAGAAATCATACTAAAGTTTGATGATCTTAGGCTCCAGGTGCGAAAAATGGACCTAAAGTTACATTCGAAAAGAGCACCCAAGACATGAATAATTGCATGTTTGTAAATGATGATAGAATCAATACAAGAGATGGACAAAGTGTTAAAATCTAGCTTCAACATGTCTTTATCATATTCAAACCAATCTTTTATTCAAATTTATCTTTAACACATCATTATTGCCTTAAATCAAAACTTTTTATACATCAAATATGTTTTAATACTTCTCGTACAACCCAAACATTGTTTTATTCAAATCAAACAAGTTCGAACATTGTGTATTCTACCAAATTGTTGTGGATACGACACTTGTACTATGAAATACTTAATATATTTGCTAGAAATGAAGCTTACACTACTCATTAATTACAACGAACCAGTTTGTTGGTTTATGCTAGAAGGATCCATTCCATCATCTTGAAACATTATATGAATTGTATGGAACTTATTCTAACAATGAATATGCCATTTACCTAAGATTATTTCCTTTTTCGCTCACTAGTAAAGCTAAAATGGCTGCAATGACATCTTATTCAAAGCCGAACCTTTTGGGAAGATGTGGAGAAGTTTTTAGCAAGATTTTTCCCTCCAATAGATTTTATTAATGTGAAATATACTATTGCAACTTTTTGTCAAGGAATTGATGAACCAATTTTTCAAGCATGGAAAGATACAAGGCTTTACTCATAAAATGTCATAACCATGGATTTAATGATGTATCACAACTCAACATGTTTTACAATGGACTTAGGTCTCAAACCATGATGTTGTTAGATGCATCAGCAAGAGGAACCATGATGTTTAAAGATGTTGAAGAAGTCATTAGGATAACTGAATCATTAGCAGCTAGTGACTACCAAACTCAATATGATAGAATTCAACCTTTTAAGAGGGGAATTTTAGAGCTTGGAACTCAGGATGTCATTCTAGATAAGATAAAGTCATTTTACAGTAGATGGAAGAAATGAAAAATAAAATGTCAAAGTTGCAGCTTGAGCCACGATCTTATGGCTCAACATAACAATTGATGAGATGTGATTTCTACTCAGGTGATCAATGGTCACTATTCTACATCAAAAAATAAAAAAGAAGAGGACGTAAACTACATCAACAACCACATGAGGCCTGATGATTATTCTACCAATTGGAGATCAACTCAAAATAAAAATCAACATTTTAGTAGGAGGCAAGATGTAGGAACATTAAATAGGCAATCTGCACATGCACCTTATCAAGGACAACAATCTCATAATAAAAAAGAGTATTTGAGCTTTAAGATGGTCTACCTCAATTCATATAAGTGTCAACTTCCAATCATAAGAACATTGAGGCATCCATAAGAAATCTGAAAGTACAAATTGGATAGATTGCACAACAACTTGCAACCAACAAGACACTCAAATTTTAGCCAGTACAAGGGTTAATCCAAAGAAGTAATATAAATCTATCAATATTAGGCAATGTAAAATTATAGGAAAGGAGATTGATGACAATTTGAGAATTGAAGAAAGAGAGAAGGATTATTTAGAAGGAGAGAAGAAAGAAGAAACGAAAGTTGAGACTAAACCTAAAGAAGAAAAAGAAATGAAAGGAGAAAAAGATGAGAGTGAGAATGAGTATGGAGAAACGAAAGAGAAAGAAAATAGTACATAGAAGAGGGAGAATGATGTTGTTGAAAATAAAATGACTTAATTTCTCACACCAAAAGGGGGGTGAATTGGTGAAATGTTAAAACAATGTTTTCTTTAAATCTTTTTCGCAAAGTTGATGCCTTTAAAAGCTTTCTTGAAACGCAAGGAAAAAGATTTGTTTATGCAGTGAAAATTAAATCGATTCAATACAATAAGAAGTCGACTGAATAAAAGAGTGTAGGGATAGAAAGATCAAACGCTGAGTTTTTATACTGGTTTGGCCAAGCCTACATCCAGTGTCCTTCCAACCACAGGAAGTCAATGCACTATAATGATCAAGGTTTTTACAACAAGGCTTTTATAGCGACCTCACATCAAAAATATAAAACACCTCTCTAACCCTCTAATCAAAATATAGGCATATACAAACAGACTAGCAGCAAGAATCCCCTCTCCTACAGTCCAAACCCTTTGAGCCACCCTCAAAGTCAAGAACGTAGCACACTCTTCTTCCTGTAATCACAACAGGGAACCTCAATCCAATCTTTACAAGATTGTAGCCTTTTATCTCTTAGTTACACCTAATGTGCAGATATGATTAGCCTTTGTACGTGCAGTTAACTTCCTCTTCAAGAATCCACAAGTAGATGATCACCACGGTCACTTCTTGTTTCTTGGAGCTCTTTCTCTCTTTCTGTAAGAATGCACTTTCTACAAACGATATCACAAACTGTTAGATTTACAAAAGTTCTTACAGAAATCAAATTTGCGTCAATTTATAGATTTTCACAATTCAGACGCATTTTAATCGACTTAGCTACTAATGCAGCCAAATATAACAATTATGTTATAGCAGTTAGCAACAATTAATGCAGTTAATTGAATGTACAATTAATGCAGTCGAATCTCATTTAATCGACTTACTTCATAATGAAGTCGACTTAAAATTGTTGTTTTGCCACATAATTAAAAGTTCAACATAAGTGCTTGTGGTTTTCCTTCTATAAAACATCATACATGCATTCACCAATAAAATCAATTATATAGCACAGTGAAATGCAATGTATCAACACAATCATGTTCTCAATGCTTTAAACATATTTACACATTGATTAAAACATATAGCATGTAAGCAATAGAACATGTAACACATAAACAGCACATGTCATCATAAAAAACCAGAAGCTCTGAGATTGTAAGGTTTAGCTAGAGCAGTGCTCTTCCTATCAAAAATCTCAACAATCTCCCCCTTTTTTGATGATGCACAACCATGATTAATAAACAACCATGTTGTACAAATCAAATCATATCATATCAAAATGTATTAGTGCAAATGATTAGCAAATTATCAAAAATGTATCAGAGCCAACGTTTTGAGATATTCCCATTTGATTCAGCTCAAAAAAATATAGTAATTCATATCAGAACGTATCAGAGCTTATCAGAGCAAACAGAATATATCAGAGCTCAAAATGAATATCAGAGTATTCTCCCAACATTATCAGAGTAAGTATTCTCCCAGCATTCTCCCCCTTTGTACATTAGCAAAAAAGGTATGCCTTATGATAATGATATGCTGACAAACAGTTATTCAGAGATGCATCAGTAAATCATATTATTCACACAATGATGCTCCCCTTGTCACAGATAATGACATGATAAAGATATAATCTCCCCCTATAGTGTAGGCATGTGAAATTATCTAAGATCCTATGCAATGCTCCCCTAGCCATTATGCATGTTTTATAATCAAAATCCAAATGCACAATGCAGTTTCCACATAACATTTCATAACATGTATAAGCATGTGACAATATTGTATCAAATCAGAAATTTTTCAAACACATCAATGTAGCATAGATACAATATCAATCAACAATCTCAATATTATCTCAAGTAATTTCAATCAATTATAGAACAGAGATATATTGAAAAAAATCAACAGAATATGATCAATAAACTGAATAACCAAATTCCTAAACATGAAATTTATAACCCCTGTTAAACAGTAATCGATTTATCAACTGTTGCAATCGACTTCATTGCTTTCCATTTGAATTGTATCTCCAGTAGTTAATCCAGAAGCAATGTTCCTGCAAAACCTTTCAAGATCTTTTCCAGATCAAGAATTTTAGAATTATTGTAATGCAAGAATTATTACAGGTATAATCTGTATGTGTAAATGTATGAGTGCAATGATAAACAGTAAAGCATTCAACTTCATACATAACACAATCGACTTAAATCAAACTCATTGAATTTAAGCAAAATATCTAATTTCATTGATTTAAATCATGATTACAATCAGATAAACACAGGAAGATAACGGCTTATAAAGCCTACTACAAACGAAACACTCAAAACATCTAAACAAACTAACTAAAACAAACAACTAAGATAACCAAACAATTAAGACAAACATTCCTTGTAACCCTATTTTGAGTTAGATGTTTTCATAGTATCCTCATCAGAAGTGTTGTCTTCTCTTCGTTGTTGAGCCTCAGTAAATCTTCTTTCAAAATTATTGAATTTCTCATTCAAAATTATGAATTGTTCAGTAGCAAATCTCTCAAAATTTGTCTCAGGAATAAAATTTGTACGTTCTGCATTAGCTGCCGGAGTACTTCCTAAATTATAGGACAAGTTTTCTTCACCTTTGAAACATCAGTCTTTAACTGTCTTCAGTAAACCAAGAGAAGCAATAGTGTTTCGGTTTATCACATTAGTGCCACTACAAGAGCATCTTTGCTCACCATTTACATTTACTCCTTGAATTTCAATAACTTTGCTTATAGAGACTACATATGGTAGATAGTGAGATTTCTTGAATACAACATTCATCATATGTGTCAATACCAAATTTCGTCCGGATTGATTGTTTTGGTTTTACTATAGTCTGTTTCATTATTTACTTGTTTTGTTTGTTTTATATTTATTTTCATTTTTGTCTTATCCTATCTTTCTTACTTTATTTTCAATATTGTTATTTATTACTTTTTTTTATTATTTTTGTTTTATCCTATCTTTCTTTACATAAATTATCTTATTTTATTCTCCACTTTATTTATTATTTCTCTTTGTTTGTTTTTTTGTTTTTTTTTTTGTTTTTACCCTTTTATATTTTATTTTACTTTAATTAATGTAGTTAAAAAGAAAAAAATAAGGCGTTTGTCTTTAGTGAAAAAAAATGAATAAAAAAAAAGAAAAAGAAGGAAAAAGTGCTTTTTGTTTAGAGGGAACAGTGTACGTGTGTGTGCTAGAGGAGGGGGCAGAAAACCGTTTCTGTAGAGTCCGCGGGTGGTGGCAGAGACGTTTTGGAGCCTACAGAATTGGCACATACACGATTTGGGCATTCGGAATTGCAGAGTGGCACAAAAAAGCACAGAAAAGCATAGAGAAAGGGGGATTTTGGAGAGCTCTAGGGGCCTTCATCTTGAAGAATGATCCATTGCTGAGGGAGGAGATTTTTTGATAGCAAAGAGAGGAGAGTGCAAGGGGTAGGAAGAGCAGAGGAAAGGTGGAAGCAAGTCCATAGTAGAGGAAGGAGAGGGTTACTCGTTTCATTGAAGGTAAGTATCCCTAATTTATGTTAGTCGCATCCATAGTCATACTGGTATGAATTTTTGATTATCCTACTGTTTCATCCACTATTCCATTCATTTACATCCAATATTCATGCTCGCATCCTCTTAATGCGAGTTGTGATCCCCCATTATGCTGTCTTCCTTCGGTTGCTAGGCCGAATAGGCTGCCACTCACGTAGAGCTCTTGCTCCAGCTTCCACTTCGCATCTGCATCGTTAGCAAAACAACCACCACATTATCCATCACCATCCTTTTCCATCCCATTCCCAAATAAACCAAACCAAAATTCAGTTTTTGAAGTCGTATCACCATTGAGATGGTATCTGGAATGGTATTTGTTTCGTTGCATTTGGCTGTGTTCTGTAACTTTGTATGGATGCCCTCCCTCGCCACTCATTCATCCCCAACTCCAACACCATAAACATGGCTTTGTTGTATCCCTTCACCTGAAAAGCAGAGAATCAAAATCCACATTCACACTCATACGCACACAAACACGTTCCAATCTTGTACAATGAAGTTGTGAAAATCCATTCTCGGTTTCTCCTCTTCGAAGACATGGAGCAACGTGAGCCTTCTGATTTTCCATAGCCTTCAACGTTTGACACCACCATTCGTCGGAGCGGGGAGAAGATCATCAACCGGGTAGAAGGTGGTGACGCGGGGTCGGTTTGAAGAGGTTGTAGTGACCGTGCAGCGGAGGCAGAACCCTCCTCGGGGTTGCCGCTCTCGAACGCGGAGAAGAGGGAAAGGGATTGCCCCTTTTGCAAATGAAGAAGAGAAGGAGGGAGGTAGAGGAGCGAGGGCTTGGCGCGACAACTGGAAGGATCTGTGGCGGCCATCGGCGCACTAACGGCGGCCGGTCTTGGCGGAGGTGGTGGCGCATGTGTAGAGGAAGCAAACCCCTCCCTGGGTCATCGTCTCCGAAGCGAGAAGAGAGGGAGGGCGAAGGCGTTGCGGCCAACGGTGGCCACGGTGGGGCGAGGTCTCGCCGACGGCGTCGAGACGAGGTGTCGCTAGTGGCGCGGTGGCCGGTTCCGGATGAAGAGGTGGTGAGCCTGCAGAGAGAGTAAGAGACCTTGGGTTTGTGGAGAGTGTGTGAGTTGAGGGAGTGAGCTTACGGGAGAGTGTTGGATCTGAGTGGGTGAGGAATGGAAGGGGAATGCTGAACCCCTAGGGGATTCTAGGTCAGAAAGGTCACCCCTGGCTAGTGCTGGGTCAAGCCCAAGAAGAAGAAAAACTCCTTTCTCCTTCGCGCAGCCCCCGTTTTTCACCCGCACACCCCCATACGTTCTCTTGGCCTGGGCTTAGGCCCATCCTGTTCTTAAAAAATGATAACAAAAAAAATAAAATTCCTTTTCTTGCCTCTACCCCCTATTCTCACTTCCTCACCCCCTATTCTCATTTCCTCACCCCCTTTCTCTCACTTTCTTACCCCCTTTCAGTTTGGGTTTAGGCCCAATCTGCTTATAAAAGGAAAAATAATTTAGGCACCCCATTTTCTCATTTGGGCACCCCACTATTTGTTTTATTTTTATTACTTATTTATTTATTTGCTTTTCTTTATTTATTTTATTTTGTTCCCTTATTTATCTTATTCTATTTGTTTTTTTATTTTTTTTATTTTATTATTTTTATTGTTGTTATTATCTTTATTTTATTTTATTTTTTTATTCTAAATATCTATTTATTTTAAAATACATATTTAATAATACATAAAAAAATAAAATATTTATATATATATATACAAAATTTACAAAAATATTTTTAAGGTTTTGGCACATGTGTGATCGCACGCATCGTCCTTGTGCTAAAACCTCTTCTTCTTCTTTTCTAAAAAAAAATATAATAAAATATTTTAAAGGTTTAGGCACATGTGTGATCGCACGCATCGTCCTTGTGCTAAAACCTTTTCTTCTTCTTTTCTAAAAAAAAAACAGAAAATAATAAAATATTTTAAAGGTTTAGGCACATGTGTGATCGCACGCATCGTCCTTGTGCTAAAACCTTTTCTTCTTCTTTTCTAAAAAAAAATAATAATAAAATATTTTAAAGGTTTAGGCACATGTGTGATCGCACGCATCGTCCTTGTGCTAAAACCTTTTCTTCTTCTATTCTAAAAAAATATATAATAAAAAATATTTTAAAGGTTAAGCACATGTGTGATCGCTCGCATCGTCCTTGTGCTAAAAACCTTTTTTCTTTCTTTTATAAAATATACCAAAAAGTATTTTAAAGGTTAAGCACATGTGTGATCGCTCGCATCGTCCTTGTGCTAAAAACCTTTTCTCTTTCTTTTATAAAAAATACCAAAAAATATTTTAAAGGTTAAGCACATGTGTGATCGCTCGCATCGTCCTTGTGCTAAAAACCCTTTCTCTTTCTTTTATAAAGAATACCAAAAATGAAAAAACCTTCAAAAACTAAAAACATCCATTTTGAATAAACATTCTTTCAGCCATGAAAACATCCTTTCTGAACAAGCAATCTTTTAGCCAAAACTACGTGATCCTTGATTCTCCATCAAGAGTGGAGATATGTAGGAGCAAGGCTAGTCCTTGTCAGGTTCACTTCCCAAAAATCCAAAATTATCCATAATCATTTCCAAACAAAATTCTCAAACAATTCTCCAAACAAACATTCCAAATAGTTTCCAAAGAACTACGTAACCCTGATTTCTCATTTTGAATGAGAATACGTAGGAGCAAGGTCACTCCTTGTCGGACCCAAAAAACTAAAAAATATGTTTTGTTTATTTAGAATTTTATTTTAGGGGATAGTTAAACATTTTGTAAACCACATCATTTCGCGTATTTAGTTAAAGGTACTGCCTTAGGGCAGGCGTTGTAGGGTGCTAACACCTTCCCTACGCGTAACCGACTCTTGAACCCAGAATCTGGTTTTCGTGGACCGTGTCTTATCATTTTATGGTTTTTCCGTAGTTTTTCAGAATAAACTATGGTGGCGACTCCAAATCTCTTTTTCTAAAACCCATCTTTTTGGATCATCGTCCCGTCGCGATTCCGATTGCGACAATATGATTTTTTATCACCTCTACCCAATTTGTTGGAATATTGTTCTTGATGGCATGCAGCAAGTATACATCTTCAGTAGACATTTTGTCTCGAATCAATCTTCCAGGTAAGATCATCCATGCAAGAAGATAAGAAATAATATTTTCCTCTATCTTTAACCCTTCATGTTCAAAGAGCCTCTCAATTAGATCTTCCAGGAAATCTCAGCCAGCTCATGTAAAGGTCTTTTTTCCTCAAAGATTGATTAATTTCGGAATTTGACAAATGAGAAGATGAACCTTCTGCTTCTAGTCCAGTTATTAGCATCCAGATAAAGTTATCAATGTGAATGTTTATGCCTTTCACTCTTGAATGAATATCACCATTAACAATATTAGGTTGCGATAAAATACTCTTACAAGGTCCGGATACCAGTCGCCTTTCATTTGTACAAATATAGAAAGTCCCTGTGTTTCAAACCATTCCGGAAACTGAAAGCCCTCTCTCTCAATGCTCAAGTTCAGATTCTTGGGAGGAACCACAACCTTGACTCGTTCACGGACAAATCTTTCTCTTGTATCATCATGACTGATCCACCCTTCAGGATCAGCACCTCTTGTGATTGCCATTTCTTTTCCTTTACTTCCTCTAGAAGGTTGAGATGAAGATGCCATCTGATGCAGAGTGCTTGGAAACACTTCTTCAGTCTAAGGTTACTGGAAATATCCTTACCAACCTCACTAAATGCTATCATAGTTTCTCAGATATAACATAATATAAGGGCGTGAACCATAATCACCAAAATAAGCCCACATTTAAATTTTCAAAATGGAGAAAGCACAAGACAGAGATATCAAACCGATTTTGTTATTTGCAAAGTTGACTTCTGTATGACAAAAGGTTTTCACAATACAGAAACATTCATACAACAACATGTAATCGATTAAGTACTCAATCCAATCGATTAAAAGTTGTAAAATTGATTTTCACAGAAAACAATCTCAATCAATCAGCAATCATACATTCATCAACCAATCATTCAAAAAAATATAATGCATGATGCAATGTGAAAATGATTGTTACCGCTTGTAGATAATCAAGAAATTTGATATCATCAATTTAGCTCATCACTGCTACAGCAACTACTACTCCTTTCCTGCACAACAGTTAAAAGGTTTTGACGCTGGTACCCATTTGAATTTGGGTCATGTCGTGTTAGTAGCAGAAAGTTGTTCCTTGGGAACCCATTTGTATTTTCCCTTTGGAACACCAACATTTCTAAAGTAGCAGTTTCTTACTATGTGACCAAGTGTATTATAGTAAAAGCATGCATTAGTAGTAGGTTTACTCAGATCAATAAATTTCTTTGAGTTTATCCTATTGATAATGGTTGAAAAACCGTTATTTTTATGCTTAAAATTGATACCAAAAGCAACCTTTAAGACTTAGAAACTAGCTTGAACTCATATTTTTGCTTTAGTTTTGTGAATAAGAGAGTTGAAGGTGAATTTAATGGTTTTGTGCAAGATTCCCTTGATTTTGTAGGCTAATTAAATGATTTGAAAGAAGAATTGAAGTACCGAATGATTGGAATGCTGAAAAATCAACCAGAAACCAGAAAAGTCAACCAGTCAACCAGTCAACCAGAATGCTGAAAAGTCAACCAGAATGCAGAAAAAGTTGCGACCGAGTGGCGCTGAGCGGTAATTTGGCGCTGAGCGGCAGTTTTCAGGTGCCGAAATCACCGCTAAGGGGGCAAAACAGCAGCTGGGGCCAAAATGGATCATGCGCTAGTACTGTTAAGCGGTAAAATACCGCTGAGCGCCATTCTAAATGGGCTTGGACCGGTTTTCTGTTACTTTTATGGGCTTGGGCCTAATTTTCTGTATTTTTTAGAATAGTATATAAGCTTTAGGACTTCCTAGGATTTGTATCTTTGGCAGAGTACGAAGCAAACACACATCTTTTCACCCCTTGGAGGAAGATCTTGGATGCTAAGGCTACCTACTCATCTTTCTAGGGTTCTATCTTTCACTATCTCATTGTATTTCATCTAGTTTCATCATGAATATGGTGAACTAAACTCTTCTTGTTGTTGGGGAATCAATGTAATCTTGTGAAGCTCTCATATATGGAATTTTGTGTTTAAACATCATATCTTTGATACATGCTTTCTTTCATCATTAGTTAGGGTTTTTCCTCTTTGCTCAAAGCATGCATTGTTTAACTCATTCGATGTCATGATTATTGGTTTTATTGATATGGACACATACGGTAAAATCTAGATCCGGGAAAATTCTCCCAAAAGCAATATCGCCTAGACATAGGGATATGAGGGTTGGTTGCCTTTAAGCTTCTGTGCTTCAGAATTAATTATTAGGGATGCTAGGAATTGTATGAACTCGTAATTAAGGATATGCTTTCTTCGCCGAGACATCGGAATTAAGGTAATTTAGAGAGTGGCATTAACATTAATGAAAAGAATGATGAATTCCTAAAATATATGAGAGTGAATAAGATGAAGTTGATTACCCCAACAACATACTCATCCATATAATTCGTTCAGTGTTTGTGTTCTTCTTTCCCATTGATCATCACATGCATACATGTTTACTTTTTGTCTTTTGCATTTGAAACTTATAACAATTTGTTCACAAGTCTTAAATAATCAAGAAATCATATAACTAACTAGGCCGTGAGTCCTTTGGGAGAACGATACTTGGTCTTACCGAGTTTATTACTTGATACGATTTGGTCACACTTGCCGAGGGTTAAACAAGTTTTTGGCGCCGTTTTTCGGTGTTCATAAATTTGTCATCAAGTTTTTGGTGCCGTTGCCGGGGACTCGTGGTTTAACTAGTTTATTTGTGTGATTATTGATTATCTTTGACTTGTTTTTGAATTTTGAATTTTAAATTTCGACTTTTGAATTTCTTTTTTTATTTTTCTATTTTTATTTTCTGTTTTTATTTTTCGGTTATTATTTTATTTTATTTTATTTTATTTTCTGTTTTTATTTCCTATCTTCCTATCTTTTTCAATTATATCTTTTAATTTTTTTTATCTATCTTCTCCATCTTTTTGTGTTAACAAATATTTTCTAGAGTTTTGTGCCTAATGCTTGCAGGATGCAATTCGGACAAGAATTTAACTATATGGGCACTCAATTCTACCAAAGTAATCTATACCACTGGTGGGAACCTCACTCAAGCATTGATCAAAGTCAATTTTGGCAAGCTGCCGGACAATTTGAGAATCAACCACAACAACAATGGCAGCAACAACCCTCTCTATCGGAAAGAAGGTCAACGTTGGAAGACATACTTCAACAATTTTTGCAGGTGTCCATCTCCACTCAGAAAAACATTGAAGCATCATGTAAAAGGATGGAGATGAACCTTCGTTACATTAGTCAAAGATTGAACGATTTTAAGGTTAATACTAAAGTTAACCCTAAGGAAGAAGGTCAAGCCATTGTCACTGAAAGTGACAAGATTTTTTATGAGAAAAAAATAGGGAGAGATGAGGAAAAGATAGAGAGAAAAGAAAAAGAAGAGTTGAGTGAGAAAGATAAAGATAAAGAAAAAGAAAAAGAAGTGGTTGAGAGAGAAGAGAGAAAGAAAATTTGTGTGAAAATAAAGAAGTTGAGAAGAAAAAGAGAAGGGAAGAAAAAAATAAGAGAAAAGAAAAAGAGAAAATTTAGGGAGAGGAAAAGTAAGAAAAAGAAGATGAGAGGAAAGAAGAAGGAATCATATGAAAAACCCCATCCTCATCTAAAGAAGTATCATAGGAAGGAAAAGAAATTTGAGCGCTTTATGGAAATCTTCAAGAAATTGGAGATTAAAGTTCCTATGATTGAGACACTGCAACAGGTTCCTGGTTTTATTAAATTTCTGAAGAAGTTCAGTAGAAAGAAGAAAAAGAAGATGGAACATGAGCTTTACTGGGTCAAGCTACTGACGTTAAAAGAGCGCTTGCTGGGAGGCAACCTAGTGATTTAAGAACTTTTAATTTTTGGTTTGGTGATGTAATTTTGAGCTTTTGGGTATTTTTGTTTTTGTTATAAGTTTGTTACAGGGTTTACATCTACTGATGGATGTTAGGCGAAAGAGTATCTACTAAAGGATACTATGTTTGTATACACCTACTGATGGGTGTTGGTAAGAAAGATTTGCATCTACTGAAGGGTGCTGGAGGATTTTGGGTCAGGCTCGTGACGTTAAACAAGCGCTACCTGGGAGGCAACCCAGTTGATTGATTATATCTTTGTTGTTTGTTCTGCTTTAGTTGCATGATAGGGATTTGGATGTATGAGTGATCTGAGAACTTAATTGCAGGGAGCAAGTGAGGGGCATGAGTAGAAGGCACCTAGGGTAAGCTAGGAAGAAGAAAAGCACAACACGAAAGTGCCGCTGAGCGGCAAATTGCCGCTAAACGGTGGTATCGTAAAATGGGCTTAGGTTGTCCCTTAGCGGAACCCGAGCCCATTAGGGTATTTTTATACCCTAAGTCACGCTTTGGCCTCTATTTTCAGATTCTTCTCTGCACACACACTCCTAAACACTTTTCCAAAGGTTCTCTACATTTTTCATTTCATTCCTCTTTAGAAAATCTCCCTTCCACTCACTTTCTCACTAGTTTTCCATCTAAGTTTGGGGTTGGGAGAGAGCATCATTGATGGGGGTGAGTTTTTCAAAGCACGAGAGCAGGATTTGTTTTATCAATCACTTTTGTTTTTAGAATAGGGTTTGATGTACTCAATTGGAAACTTTGTCTGTTATGATGGTTTGCTTATGATTGTTGTTTGATAAGTAATGCTTGATGATGCTTTGATATTGATTGATGTTGAGATGTGCACATTATATGCTTATACAGGTGGTTCACAAGCTTTGTGAACAAATGCATGATGTTGTGATTGTGATTATGATACTAAGCAGGATGTATATATGTGGAATGTGAATGAGCTTATATGTGAGGTTTTGAGCTCCAGAGTTTTTGTGATTGAATGCTATTACTTTGAAAGCATGAATGACTTTGCCCAGGTTTTCTATGATTGAATCAATTACTTGTTTGCATCATATGATCAAGGCCATTTGTTGGTAACCCTTTTATTAGCCAAATTCATGATTTTAGCCCACAAAAGAGAGCACTATGTGTTCTATCCTTTGAACCCTTAGCCTTGAACATAATTTGGAAACCCCTTGTGAAAAGCTTTACCTTGAGTTAAGTAGAAAATATTTTGTGGTATTGACAAATGTTCAAGTTTGGGGTTGTTGGGAAGTTATGAAAGGGAAATTGAAAGCATTGAGCTAAGAGCTAACAACTAAGTATGTGAAAAGAAAAAGAAAAAGAGAAAGAAAAGAGAAGAAAAAGCAAAGCTCAATGCAAAGGAAAGTTGGGAATAAGTAAGAATGGTTGTGTTTATATGATTCTCTTAACTCAAGGGTTTTGTGATCTAGAAAAACCAATTTTTCTTGTTAGCCCAGCCACATTATAAGCCATTGAAAAGTCCTTGTGATGATGCATGCTTGTGAATGTATTTGATTTTGGTTAAATGAAAGGCAAAGTCAATTCATGTGACATTGTGATAGTAGAGTGAATGAGTGAATACCTCTTATACACTTGTGTGTTTGAGTGAAACATTTTATCTAGTGAGGAAAGATTCCATGAACACATAAGAACATCTTTGCTTAGTTGATTGATCATTCATGAAAAGTAGCATTTGTTGGATAGTATGTGATTGTGTGAACACTAAAGCATGTGCATGTCTTGATTGAAATCTTTTGCAATGAGCTTAATTGAGTACTTACTTATCTTGAAAAGGGAGTTTTGAATGTGGTGAACCATTATATGGATTGATGGAAGATTGAGTTACATCTTGTTTGCTTGAGGACAAGCAAAGTTTTAAGTCTGGGGTTGTGATAACAGTTGAAAAACCGTTATTTTTATGCTTAAAATTGATACCAAAAGCAACCTTTAAGACTTAGAAACTAGCTTGAACTCATATTTTTGCTTTAGTTTTGTGAATAAGAGAGTTGAAGGTGAATTTAATGGTTTTGTACAACATTCCCTTGATTTTTTAGGCTAATTGAATGATTTGAAAGAAGAATTGAAGTATCGAATGATTGGAATGCTGAAAAGTCAACCAGAATGCTGAAAAGTCAACCAGTCAACCAGAATGCTGAAAAGTCAACCAAAATGCAAAAAAAGTTGCGACCGAGTGGCGCTGAGCGGCAGTTTTCAGGTGCCGAAATCACCGCTGAGGGGCAAAACAGCAGCTAGGGGCAAAATGGATCATGCGCTAGTACCGCTCAGCGGTAAAATACCGCTGAGCACCATTCTAAATGGGCTTGGACCGGTTTTCTGTTACTTTTATGGGCTTGGGCCTAATTTTCTGTATTTTTTAGAATAGTATATAAGCTTTAGGACTTCCTATGATTTGTATCTTTGGCAGAGTACGAAGCAAACACACATCTTTCCACCCCTTGGAGGAAGATCTTGGATGCTAAGGCTACCTACTCATCTTTCTAGGGTTCTATCTTTCACTATCTCATTGTATTTCATCTAGTTTCACCATGAATATGGTGAACTAAACTCTTCTTGTTGTTGGGGAATCAATGTAAGCTTGTGAAGCTCTCATATATGGAATTTTGTGTTTAAACATCATATCTTTGATACATGCTTTCTTTCATCATTAGTTAGGGTTTTTCCTCTTTGCTCAAAGCATGCATTGTTTAACTCATTTGATGTCATGATTATTGGTTTTATTGATATGGACACATACGGTAAAATCTAGATCCGGGAAAATTCTCCCAAAAGCAATATCGCCTAGACATAGGGATATGAGGGTTGGTTGCCTTTAAGCTTCTGTGCTTCAGAATTAATTATTAGGGATGCTAGGAATTGTATGAACTCGTAATTAAGGATATGCTTTCTTCGCCGAGACATCAGAATTAAGGTAATTTAGAGAGTGACATTAACATTGATGAAAAGAATGATGAATTCCTAAAATATATGAGAGTGGATAAGATGAAATTGATTACCCCAACAACATACTCATCCATATAATTCGTTCAGTGTTTGTGTTCTTCTTTCCCATTGATCATCACATGCATACATGTTTACTTTTTGTCTTTTGCATTTGAAACTTATAACAATATGTTCACAAGTCTTAAATAATCAAGAAATCATATAACTAACTAGGTCGTGAGTCCTTTGGGAGAACGATACTTGGTCTTACCGAGTTTATTACTTAATACGATTCGGTCACACTTGCCGAGGGTTAAACAAGTTTTTGGCGCCATTTTTCGGTGTTCATAAATTTGTCATCACCTATTACTTTTAGCCTTATAACCAATATCTTGTCTGTAGATAGCTGTTCCAGATGATCTCAACACAACATCAAGATTTTCTTTACCTGGAGTGAATTTTGCCAATGTGCTGGTTAAGTACTCAATTTTCTCAACATGTAGAAAACATCTATCACACTCTTTTTTCAACAACTTGTATTTCGGTCTTTACTGTCTTTGCAGATTTCAGAGCTTCTTCAAGATCTTTTTCAAGCTTTTCATTATCCTGCACGAGATTATCAATTATGTATTCAAATTCTCTTCTCTCAGATGATAATCGATTCACTTTGTACTGAAGTCGCATGGCCTCTGCATGAATTTCCTGAAATGCATCCAGTAGCATCTGGTACTTGAATTCTATTGGTTCATTTTCAAAGCCGTCAACACTGTCATCATCAGATTGTGCCGAGCCAGCCATGAAGCATAGATTTGACTCTTCTTCACGATCACAATCTTCATCACTTGAAGAATATGTATCACTGGTTTCCCAAGCAATATAAGCTTTCCTCTATTTCTTGTTCTTATCCTGAGGATACTTGGAGAATTCTTTCTGCTTGTTCTTCAAGTCTGGATAGTCAGGCTTGATATGACCGTCCTTTCCACATTCATAACATTGAACATCATTGCTTCTTGAATTCTTCTTTCCTTCTCTTGAGAAACATGCATTGTTAGTTGCAGAATTTTTATTTTTCATGAATCTGCCAAATTTTCTTACCATCGTATTTATCATTTCTTTTTCTGGTATATCTGCATCAGATTCAGTTTCAGGTTCATGAATCTTTGTAGCTTTCTTGCTTGTGGCTTTTAGAGCAATCGATTTCTTCTCTTCAATTTCTTCTTCCTCCTTTAGCCTTTCAAGCTCCAATTCATGTTCTCTAAGTTTTCCAAATAGTGTGACCATGTTCATACTGGTCAAGTCTCTTGATTCAGAAATTGCAGTAACCTTGGGTTGCCAGCTTCTATTGAGGCTTTTCAAGATCTTTATGTTGATTTCTTCTTTATCAAACACTTTCCCGAGATCCATGAGGTGATTGACTATGTGTGTGAATCGTTTCTATACCTCATAGATCGTCTCACCAGCCTTCATTCTAAATAACTCATATTCTTGTATAAGAGAATTCTTTCTGGCCCTTTTTACTTCATCTGTTCCTTCATGTGTCACCTCAAGAACCTCCCACATTTCCTTGGCAGTCTTGCATTGTGATAACCTGAAAAATTCATCCATGGTTAGTACAGAAGCAATAACATTTCTAGCATTAACATCATATTGAGCTCTTCGGTTCTCATCTTGAGTCCACTCAAAAAAGTTTTTCAAAACAATTTTTCAATTTACAACATGAGTTGGCTCAAATGGACCGTTTAGAGTTGCATCCAAACTCCTTTATCCACGGATTCAAGAAAGATTTGCATCCTAATTTTCCAGAAAGCATAGTTTTCTCCAGCAAATAGTGGTGGTCTATTTGTGGATGCACTTTCACCAAAGGTTTGAAAATTGAAAGCCATTTTTCAAGATCAGTCGATTTAAAGAAAAAGATAATCGACTTGTTTTTCAAATATCTTATGAAAACCAGCTCTAGTGTCAATTGTTGAAAATAGAATGGCTTAATTTCTCACACCAAGAGGGGGGTGAATTGGTGAAATGTAAAAACAATGTTTTCTTTAAATTTTTTTCGCAAAGTGGATGCCTTTAAAAGCTTTCTTAAAACGCAAGGAAAAAGATTTGCTTATGCAGCGGAAATTAAATCGATTGAATACAGTAAGAAGTTGACTGAATAAAAGAGTGTAGGGATAGAAAGATCAAGCGCTAAGTTTTTATACTAGTTCGGCCAAGCGTACATCCAGTGTCCTTCCAACCACAGGAAGCTAATGCACTATAATGATCAAGGTTTTTACAACAAGGCTTTTATAGCGAGCTCACGTCAAAAATATAAAACACCTCTCTAACCCTTTAATCAAAATATAGGCATATACAAACAGACTAGCAGCAAGAATCCCTTCTCCTACAGTCCAAACCCTTTGAGCCACCCTCAAAGTCAAAAACGCAACACGCTCTTCTTCTTGTAATCACAATAGGGAACCTCAATCCAATCTTTACAAGATTGTAGCTTCTAATCTCTCAGTTACACCCAATGTGCATATACGATCAGCCTTTGTACGTGCAGTTAACTTGCTCTTTAAGAATCCACAAGTACATGATCACCACGGTCACTTCTTGTTTCTTGGAGCTCTTTCTCTCTTTCTATAAGAATGCACTTTCTGCAAAAGATATCACAAACTGTTAGATTTACAAAAGTTCTTACAAAAATCAAATTCTCATCAATTTATAGATTTTCATAATTGAGACGCATTTTAATCGACTTAGCTACTAATGCAGTCGAATATAGCAATTCTGTTATAGCAGTTAGCAACAATTAATGCAGTTAATTGAATGTACAATTAGTGCAGTTGAATCTCATTTAATGCGTGGTCAACATATTAAAAATATAATCTTTGTAACATTTAATTCAAGCATTAACAGAATTTCAAAACTGTAACAGACTTAGTCGAATGTAGGTTGCATGTAATCGACTATTCAACACAGTTAAACAAAGTTTTGAAAAACTTTCTCTTCAAAAAATTCTCACAGCACACTTAGAAAAAGTTTGTGGACTTACTTCATAATGAAGTCGACTTAAAACTGTTGTTTTGTCACACAATTAAAAGTTCAACATAAGTGCTTGTGGTTTTCCTTCTATAAAACATCAGACATGCATTCACCAATAAAATCAATTATATAGCACAGTAAAATGCAATGTATCAACACAGTGAAATGCAATGTATCAACACAATCATGTTCTCAATGCTTTAAATAGATTTACACATGGATTAAAACATATAGCATGTAAACAATAGAACATGTAACACATAAACAACACCTGTGTTATTAATAATGTGTTGTCATCATCAAAAACCAGAAGCTTTGAGATTGTAAGGTTTAGCTAAATCAGTGCTCTTCCTATCAACAATCTCAACAGATGTAAAAAAAATAATGTAGGAGTAGAAATAAAATAAAAAAGAAAAAAGAAAAAATAGAGAGAAAATGAGTAAAGAGGGAGAAAAATGGAAGAAGAAACTGATATAAAAGGAAAATTCCCTTGTTACACATCTACCGTACCCTCATGGACCTATAAGAAAAGATAAGGAAAGACAATTCACCATATTTTTTTATATGATAAAGAGGTTGCAATTCAATGTGTCATTTACTGAGACCATGAAGCAAATTCCAACTTACACAAAGTTCATGAAAGATTTGCCAACTTACATAAAGACGAAACTTTTGAATTATTGGTTGAATGTAGTGTTATAATTCAAAAGTCATTACCTCAGAAGACACGTGATCCAATTGTTTTACATTGTTTTTAACCATAGGAAGCTTAACAATAAGAAAAACCTTACTAGACCTTAGGGTAAGTATCAATCTCATGTTGTTGTCCATGTTAAGGAGAATTTGTGATGTAGATATATTACCTATAAATCACTTTGCATCTAACTCATAGATCAATCAAACGTCCTTATGATATGATAGAAAATCTCTTGGTGAAAGTTGACAAATTCTAGTTTCCTTTAGACTTTGTGATCATGGGCATAGGCATTCTAAAGTTCCTCTAATTTTAGTAAGACCCTTCATGAAAATTGCCAAAGTTATAATTTATGTGGACAATTGAAGTTGGAGTACAAGATGATAAGGTGAACTTTGATGTTTTTGGAGCTTTAAAATGCCTAGCAAAAATGAAAGAATGCTTCAAAATGGATATACTTGATGAGATATGCATGAATTCAAGGAGCATATTTCCAACAATAGACCCTTTAGAGAAAGTTGTAATGAATATAGAAGAAAGAAATTGTGTTGAGGAGGAAGAGGAAATCACAAAGTTTGTTTCAAAGTTGGACAAAGCAAAGGAAGTGAGCATAATTACAATTCTAAAGTTTATGCTGAGCCATGAAACAAAACCACAGTTATTGAAGTTGGAATTAAAGCAATTTCCACTCAATTGGAGTATGTCTTTCTTGAAAAAGGATGTGGTAAACTAGTCATCCTCAACAATTCACTTTCAATAAAGGAGGAAGAGAGATTAATTGAAGTCTTAAAGGCAAACAAAGGTGATATAGGCTAGACCTTGACAAATTTTAAGCAAATAAGTCCTTCATACTGTATGTTGAGACAAGATTATCTAGAAAAACTAGATTGTCTAGCAACTCATGTTTTGAAGTTAAACAAACAACATTCAATGAAATATTGATCATAAGATATAATGTTTAATGAGGACATGTATTAAACGATAATACTAGATGAAACATGTGTCTATAAGATATAATCATATATCTAGTGTATCAAGTAAGATAAACATGAAGAATATAATGCTTGAAGTAAATTTTGTCTAAACGAAATCAACATCTAATACAATAGAAACATTATCTATGCAAATTCTAAGCTGAACACTAATGCTTAAAATTCAACATACAAATGTGGAAAGCCACCCAACGTTTGATAGAACATGTTATCTAGGATATCAGAATAACACGTTGATAGGCTGTCGTTGAAGCTATCAAATTAATACTACTTTTCAAGGCAACTTCAGTATTGCCAAGTAGTATTCAAGAAAGTAGATAGGGTTAAAGTAACCTTGAGTCGTCTCCCAACGAATACGGAATTGTCTTTTAATATTTGAATCTTATGAATGCAATGCAATGTTCAAGAATAAAAATGATGTTTGGAGAAGGTTTAAAGAACAAATAAGAAACTTAAAAACGATTATAATGAAATAGGCTAATTCCACTGCTTTTCCAAGATAGATTCATCATCGGTTATTCACAGATAATTGTTCAATTGATTATTATTTAAGTTTCAAATTAATTAAAGTACATTCTTAATTAATTTGAGAGCGATCATGCACTTAACCAAAGTAAATTCTCAATCAAATGCAAAACCTTTCTAGATTATTCACAATGAATTCAACCAAAGTACATTCTAAATTAAATCCTATTATGTTTAATCATGTCTATTCTTAAATCTTCTAACCAAATTAAAAGCTAATCAATCAAAGTAAATTCTCAATTGATTATAGTTGAAATTATTACTACCAATCAAAGTACATTCTCAATTGATAATAAAAACCATTTAATCATATGAAAGTTCCTAAATTAAATCAAAGTAGATTCTCAATTAAACCTAGAAACCCTAAAACTCATATAATCAATATGCATGTAGATTCAAACACATTATGATGCAAAAATCTTTGCTTTTAATTTGATAAAGAGATGAAAGACATAGAGAGAGAACAACTTAAATCAATAATCAAAATAAACAATTGCATTAACTCAATCTAACCTCAGAATCCATAATGGAATTACAGCAGAATAGCCCTAGATGCTTAGCTCTCCATGAATGGAGTTGAATACAAGATGAAATAAGAGAGAGAGAAGTGGTGAATGAATGAATGAATTGAATTCCCCTTTTCTGCCTCCCCTGAGTCTCTTTATATAGGGCTTGATTGGGCTCGGATTCTGAATATTCAGTTGACAGAATCTTTTATCTTATATCTTCCAAATAACTAAAAGATTTAGATAATTATAACATTATTTGGAAGATATTTTCTCTTGATATTCCCAAATTAAATTAATTCAACAACTGAATTTTATCTTTTAACTTTTCTGACTTTCCAAAATTTCACAAATGTCTTGAAATTTTCTCTATCTGCACTTTAGCCCTTTCAGAATTCTCCAAAATTGCACCAGAACCCCTTAATTGACCAGACTTTGACTGTTTGACCAACTTTAACTCATATGGTCGTGGCCAATGGAAGCTCGCCACGTGGCAGCCCCTTTCCCACCCAAAATTAGGGTTTTGCAGATTGGGGGAAAGGCTTTCTCTGTGCCGCCACTTTGCCGTCATGAGGAAAAGAGGAGACACTTCCGGCACCGTGAATGAAGAACGCTTCTTTGCTTCTCGCACCAGGATTTTCGAATGGAGATGGCTCACGGCTTCATAATTGGATTTTTGTGTGGTTGTTAAATCTGGTTTCTTCTTGCAGGTGATGCGTCGTGATCAATGGAGAAGAAGTTCATGGTGGTGACGCGAGGGAGGAGAAGATGATGGTGTTTCGAGTTTGACGAACTCGCAGAGGCGCGATGACGATGTTGGATTTTGAAGCAGCGACGACATTGATGCACTAGGGTTTGGCGAAGGAGATGACGACGAGGATGCGACACGGCAACAAGGTGTGTTCATGCCAAAGAAGATGAAGATTGTGGCGGCCTGATGAGGAACTCGCGATGAAGGAGGAGGAGTGCCGGCGCGGTGCGGATGGTGCGGTGTAGATCTTGCGTCAATGGAGAAGAGGACGGTGAACTCTGTGCAACGGCGGCGAGATGATGGTGATGCGAAGATGAACTCGCGGATGGCGGCTAGAAAGTCGCGCCTTGGTGGTGGTTGTTCGGTGACGAAGCGATGCGACGGCGCGGTTCTGACGATTTGGTGGTAGCGGCATGAGCGAGACGAATGGAGGTTGGTGACGCTGCTGACGACGAGGTGGTCGCGCGATGGTGGCGGAGCGGCGCCGCAAGGTTGATCGTCGGTGGAGGACGAAGCGGCGGAGGCAGTAGTTGACGGCGCGTCCGCGGCGGCTAGGGTTGGATTTGGGAATTATGGTCCCTAGGAAGATGATGATGATGTGGCAGAGGGGAATGATGTGGCAGCATGTGGTTGGTTTATTTGGTGTGCAAAGGACTAATGACGTGGTAGTTTCTTAATGGTTAGATCTGTGTGTAGAGGATTTGGACACGTGGCATAATCTGGTAGGAGGGGTATGAACAGGAAACTTAGGGAAGTGTAGTAGAAAAGGCTTAGTATTGGGCCTAGTTAAGAGAAGAGGGGTGTATGTAGGGAAATTGGGAGGTGCAAGGGTAAAAGTTGTCTGTTTGGCCTATCTGTACATTATTTTCTAAATAAAACCTGATTTTGGGCCTTGAATTGCCATTTGGACCAATAGAACTTATAATTTCAGCTGCACAAATAAACGTAAGAACATCCAAGAATATTTTATGCGCTAAAATTCACTTTTTACGTCTCTTTAATTCACAAACCCAACAATTCCAATCATCACAAATCCTCTTTAAATCAATCATTCAAGCACATGAATTTCATCAAAAATTTAATTTTAAAGCATAAATATGGGCATAAATATGCACTCATCACACGTTAAACGCATTCAAGAGATACACAATTATCTGATATCTCAAACATGTCCAAGGCATAATATATAAAGAGTATCAAACAATACAAAACTCCTAATAAAAGTGTTTAATCACTATAGCACTTGAATAAAATGATAAGGCATATGAACATCAAGTTGTGATAAGCATCGTTAAACGATATATTTAAGCCTAAACGACATTATAAAACAAAAGGCTTAAAAGATCATATCATAACATACCAAACGTTCTACCTTTTGACAATGCATTTATAAAAATTTGCTAACATGTGACAAAATGTTATGAACACAACGTGCTTAACGATTATAAATGTTTAAAACATTTAATATTGTATGAAAAAGTGCCTCTCTACTTGCATGCTTTGTTCTTGTTATCTAATGTCAATACTAAAGCTTTACTCAGAAGCGCTGCACAAAGGATAGAAAGACGTTGAGTGATAATAAGACATTCTTAGAATGTTTCCTCAATCCTTGCACTAAAAGGGAGTATAAGATGCATTTGAATGAAAGCTCTGATAAAGCATTGTCACACTATAATGTAGACCTGAGTCTGAACAACTACCTAAAAAGGTTATGAAGTCTATCCAGAAGTCAACTCAGTGTCCAACGATCATTTCTCAAGAAGGCTATATAAAGAAGATCCATTAAAGAGAAGAAGTTATTGAAGTTGAGGAAGGTGAAAATTGAAGAGAGAAAAGGAAAGAGAGAAAGAGAACATGCTCAAGAAAGATCATTATCTCTACTCTACCTTAAGCATATATCGTTTGATGCTCTTCAACCTAAGAGGAAGAATCCCATATGGTTACAAATTGTATTGTATTGTATTGATCCTCTCCTTGAGAGGTATTCAAATTTGTATATGTAATCAAACATTGATTGTGTTTGTATTAAAATAAATTTATTGAGCTATATGTACTAGTTAAGATTAACTAGGGAACCAGGAGTGGATGAAAATACTCAATGTAAACCAGAAGTGGTTATAATACTTGAAAACTAGGAGTGGATAAACTCATACTAGTCATGATTGACTAGGGATACTATGAGTGGTTAAACTCGGATTAGTCAAGATTGACTGGGGGAGCTAGAAGTGGTTTAGAATACTCAGACTAGTCAGGATAAGAGTTATTGAGGGAGACTGGATGTAGCTCAAGTTGAGTTAACCAGTATAAAAAACATTTGTGTTTTCATTTTCTTTGTTTGAAATGTTTTCTTAAAACGCTTTACTAAAAACACAATCGTCAAACGCCTATAGCAGACCATCTAACCCTTGTTATAATTGTTTTGCAAAAAAGTTTTTGAAAAACACTATTCAATCCTCCCACCTCTTTTCTAGTATTTTCCCTGTATTTAATTGTATGTACAAAATCTTAATGCAAGACAATTATTATCATGTGGCTTAACCACAAAGAAGACTCAATCCAACAATGAAGGAAGTTGAGAGGAAAGAAATGGTCAAATTACTTGAAGCAGACACGATCTACCCATCTCTAATTGTCTTCGAGTAAGCCCTACGCAAAAAAAAAAGGTATAACAGTAATTTACAATGAGAAGAATGAGTTAATACCTTCTAAAACTTTCACTATGTGGATAATGTGCATATACTACAGAAAAACAATAAGGCAACAAGAAAATATCATTTTCCATTTTCCTTTATGGATCAAATGCTATAAAGATTAATTGAACAATATAAATTAGGTTAGGCGGGTGTGTTGGGCCTAAATCTGATCCATCCGAACTAGCAAGTCTATTTTTTGGTACCATTTTTCACTCACTTTTTGTGGTATTTTTCTTTTTTAAGAAATAGAATTAATTTCTAAAATAATTATTCTAACTTTTTTTTAAGTGAGACAATATAATCATTTATATGATTTTTTTTTTCATTTCATTATCCATATTCTATTATAAGAAAGGAAAACACAAAAATTATTTTCTAACTTACTTTTATTTCATTGATAAATATTAAAAATAATAACTTTTTAATCATTTGATATTATTAATTTATTTTTTACTTATTTATTTTTCTATATCTCTAGTTATTTTACGTTTTTATCCCATAATTTCTATATACGGCATTCTCTTATCACCCCTGCCAGAAAATCGAAATTGGGATGAAAAATGACTTTGGCGGTTAACAATTGCATTTCTGAAAAAGAAAGATTTTGTGATCAAAATTCAAAATTGTGCGCAGACACAGCAACAGAATCAGGAACAAAACATCGAATCAATGTCACTGCAGGCTCTGAAGGAGACTCTGCAACCTTGTTCAACCCAAAAACCCTCTTCCTCTTCTGCAATTACCCAAACACAGCGCAATCCAATTCTTCGTGACTACGATTCCCTCTTCCCAATCCACAGAAAACCTCCAAAATCGTCTCTTTCGGACCAGCTTCGCCGCCTTAACGACTCACTATCCCCATTACACTCCAAAACCCTACAACAAGAAGAAAAAAAAGAGGAACTACTAGAAGAAGAAGAAGAAGAACCTGAGATAGAGAGACCCAAATTCACTTCAGTTAAATTGCCACAGTTTCAATTTGATCACACTGGACCCTTTGAGCCTCTCCTCCTGTCTTCGCATGGAGAATTTCCGGTGGTTCAGGTCGTTAATTTCTCTTTCTCACTAGTTAGATTCAGTGAGTTCAGAATTAACCTTTGGATGAGATCTGACTACTCATATCAACGGTCTGATCTTCATTCAGTGCTGTCGATTTATGATTGTGTGAATGTGAATGCCTGTATTTTTTTCCTCTAGTTATGGTCATCATAATGATTGTGTTTTCTTAAGATAACTTGATATTGATAGGAAGTATCCACTGACTTACGTTGGAGAACCTGACTCGTCATCTTTGGTAAAGCCTTCTCTTTTGATTAGGGACCATGCTTAAGTTGATGGCTCAATATAGTAACACTTGGACCAATGACTGTTGGTATTAATTGTATTATGTACAGGAAAAATAGATATCATTTGAAAATGAAAAATTAAATGATATATTCATTAATAGATTGCACAATGGTTGTGAATTTATTGAATGATGTAGTTTTTATGGAAATTATTGTGTGGTTCACAATGCTCTATTAACATAAGTTTAGGTTCTATATGGAATGATTTGGAACTTTTATAGATGGTGTAAGTGCTGAAATTTGAAACAAGACTGAATGTTGTTGTGAGCTGTTATTTGCTGTTTCAGGTTCCTGCATCTATAAACTGTAGACTGCTTGAGCATCAAAGAGAGGGTGTGAGGTTTTTGTATGGTTTGTACAAGAACAATCATGGAGGCATACTTGGAGATGACATGTGAGTTGCAAATTATATCCTCTTCCTTTTGCTCTCTGGTCCCTCTTGGCCTGTGGTGTCTTTATGCCTTCTAGATGTTTTTTTTTTTGGGAACTCACGTATACATGTGTATATTTCGGTTATATGAAGTTGTATGTATCTTCAACAAATCAGTATGTTCTGTAATACTCAATCTGAAGCACATGACCTTTATTTTTATCCAATTTTGAAAATTCTAGTGTACAGAGACCCCTCCTCTCCTCCCCCAAATACCCTAATGGAACAGAACCCTGTCCTACAAACCATGGTACATACTATTAGCGCAAAATCTTTTTACCCCCTTGGCACGCAGTGCTTTGTCGTTAAACCCTTAAAGTTTTATTTTTGTCTCTTAACCCCCTTGGTTTTTTATTTTAAGTGAAATGTTCCATTTTGGATCAACTGCTTCTTTTAAAATTTTGATGGCATTTTAATAGTGAGAAAATTTTCTATTTTATTTCTTAGGCATTTTCAGCCGTTTAAAACTTCATGTTCATATTTCTATTGAGAAAACTGCAAACTGCATCTTCTGTTGATATTTTATTATATTTTTGTTTTTGTGAATTTATTTCATTTCATCACAATTTTAGCTATAAATAATTACTATGTTGAAGTTCATTTTTGAGATATTGAAATTTGAAACAGGGGTCTTGGGAAGACAATTCAAGCAATAGCATTCCTTGCTGCTGTCTTTGGTAAAGAAAATTCTACCCTAAATGAAAACCAGCTAGAGAAAAGAGAACCTGCATTAATAATATGCCCAACATCTGTTATCCACAACTGGGAGAGTGAATTCTCTAAGTGGTCTAACTTCAGTGTTTCCATTTATCATGGTGCAAACCGGGATTTGATATTTGATAAATTGGAAGCAAATGGAGTAGAGATACTTATTACCAGTTTTGACACATACAGGATTCATGGAAGTTTGTTGTCAGATGTCAAATGGAATGTCATGATTGTCGATGAGGCTCATCGACTTAAGAATGAGAAATCAAAACTCTATAAAGCATGTTTACAAATTAAAACCCTTAGACGGTATGGTCTCACTGGGACTATAATGCAAAATAAGATAATGGAACTGTTCAATCTCTTCAACTGGGTTTCACCTGGATCCCTTGGAACACGGGAACACTTTCGTGACTTCTATGATGAACCCCTAAAGCATGGCCAGAGGTCAACTGCTCCTGATAGGTTTGTCCAAATTGCTAATAAGAGAAAACAACACCTCGTGGAAGTTCTTCATAAATATATGTTGAGAAGGACAAAGGAAGAGACCATTGGGCATCTTATGATGGGTAAGGAAGATAACATTGTATTTTGTGCAATGAGTGATGTGCAAAAACGTATTTACAGGAGAATGTTACAGCTTCCTGACATTCAATGCCTTATAAATAAGAACTTGCCATGTAGTTGTGGTAGCCCTCTCACTCAAGTTGAATGTTGCAAGAGGATAGTACCAGATGGAGTTATTTGGCCTTACTTGCATAGAGATAACCCAGATGGTTGTGATTCATGCCCCTTTTGCCTTGTCCTTCCGTGCCTTGTCAAGCTCCAACAGGTGAATTCAGATCTATGAAATTTCTCTCTAGTTTTTATTATACTGTCCTTGCAAAATATATTAATAAGAACATTGTTCATAGCTCTGGACATCTGTTGCAATTTGTAGGAGAGTCTGCTTTGTAATTGTAGGCAAACATTTATTATGATTGAACTCTATTTGTAAGAGAATGTGTTTGTTATCTATAAAGATAAAAGTAGATGATCTGATGATGACTAAGATATGAAATGAATATTTAATTTTAGAAGGATATGGTTTACAATAAATTTAGATCTTGAAAGTGAACCTAAAGCATTACACGGTGGTGGATGTTGCTCATTATTTAAACCTCCATACTGCTAGGTTTACATGGACTGTGTTACATTGCATTATTACAAAAAATAGTTTCCTTCTTTTACCTTTTGCATATAGGTAGGTAGTTGATGACCATTCTAGAGCTGTTTTATCAGGATTCTCTATTTTTGACATTCTTATATTGAACGAGATCTACATGTTCTGTGGAGAAATTAATTTATCTGAGAGTTTCAGGATTTTATAGGAGAAAGAACTTGTCAATGAACCAAGGATTTATGATTTTAATAGTCAATTTCATAAATACTTTTGTTGTGAGATTAAGGCACAATTGTACAAGGCCTTAGAATTCACACTGTATTTAAATGTTTCTTCCATGAAAAAACCTGTTTTTGATTATGATCAGTATGCATCATTACATTATTTTGATCTTACTTGTGTATGTATCTTTTTGCTAGATAAGCAATCACCTTGAGCTCATCAAACCAAACCCCAAAGATGACCCTGAGAAACAAAGTAAAGATGCAGAGTTTGCTGCTGCTGTCTTTGGCCCTGATATCGATTTAGTGGGTGGGAAAACACAAAATGAAAGTTTCATGGGTCTAAGTGATGTGAAACATTGTGGCAAAATGCGAGCACTTGAGAAGCTATTGTTCTCATGGTTTTCACAGGGTGACAAAGTTCTTTTGTTTAGCTATTCTGTAAGGTGAACGAGAAATATACCCTTCAGATCATGTTTGATAATTTTCTGGTTGCCTGTTTAGTTAGGACGAATTTTGTACAGTGGTGATTCGAATTCAGGTTGTTTTACTCAAATTTATGCCTTTTTAGGTTCTGCTTTCAAACCTTAAATGCATAAATCTAGGTATTGTGGTAGTTGTGTTGTAGAGAACTTCCTCTTATTTATTGCCTTTATGCCCTAGTGGTGGCTTTCAGGCTTTGGATGACCAAAGCACTGAATTTTGCTGGCATTGGGTAACTTCTCTCTGTATGCCTTGTTTTCTTCTGAAACAAATATTTTTTTCTGCTGTTTAACTTTGAGCTACTTTGTCCAGGATGCTGGACATACTGGAGAAATTTCTTATTCGAAAAGGCTACTGTTTCTCAAGACTTGATGGGTCCACTCCGACTAATTTACGCCAATCCCTGGTTGATGATTTCAACTCAAGTCCAAGCAAACAAGTATATCTCGAACCTAATAGTTTATTAAGCATTTTCCTAATTCACTTTTGTGATTGGGCGCTCGTTTATATTCTAGGTATTCCTGATATCAACTCGTGCTGGTGGGCTTGGATTGAACCTTGTCAGTGCAAACCGTGTTGTAATATTTGACCCTAACTGGAACCCTGCTCAAGACTTACAGGCTCAGGACAGGTCCTTTCGATTTGGACAGAAGCGGCATGTCGTGGTGTTCCGTCTTCTTGCAGCTGGTTCACTTGAAGAACTTGTTTATTCACGTCAGGTGTATAAGCAGCAGCTCTCGAACATTGCTGTCTCTGGAAAGATGGAAAAACGATATTTTGAAGGTGTCCAGGTACCAAATTATATAATTTTGGTATTACTATTTTCATTTGTTTCGTAATATTATTTTTGAATAATTCTTACTAATTAATACTTATTTCCTTGCAGGACTGCAAAGAATTTCAAGGAGAGCTATTTGGTATTTCCAATTTATTCCGAGATTTGTCAGATAAGCTGTTTACCAGTGAGATCATTGAATTGCATAAAGAACATGGATATGAATCGGAACAACTGGAAGAAGTAAATCTGTCAGAACAAAGAGGTTCATCGGTATCAGAGTCAGAAACCAGATTATGTCATAAGTCTGCTGGGGCCGCAACAAGCAAACCAGATCTTGAAGGCCTTGGTATGTTTCATATATCTTGAATCTCATCCACTGCGAAATTCCTTTTCTTCTATAATAAAGATATTTTGCAACGAGAAAAAGATATTGGTGAAATGACATTTACTGGCAGTCATTTTTGTTGGGTGATCATTACAGATACATAAACATATAAGTAAAACAAACTGTTTCATTGGCATTTTATGAAACTTTATAATTTCTCTCACTGTCTTGTCAAAATTGGATTCAACATTCTCAGCCGGTTGAATCCTTGCTTTATGGTGGCCAGTTGAAATGAGAGTGAGTTTTCCATATAGCTTCCGTACTCATCGTTCTTTATTAATTTGGGAAATGACGTAGTGGGTTTTCCATATAGCATGTTTGGTAATGATTAATTTTTAAAATGTTTATACGTTTTTTCAATCAGTTTTTTTTTTTTTTGTTTACAACCTCAGTATTCTTTTTTTGTTGTATCTAAGCAAAACTTAATTATCTTTGTTAGACATTGATTGTGTTAAGGATATGATTTGATTATGTTATGTGATTTGGTTACATTTAATAGGAAGATATGATTTGATAAGGAAATATTTATCTAATACTGTTTATTATTAGATATTGATTTTGTTCTTTATTATCGTATCTCTTCATTATAAAAGTACTCGTGTCTATACGACACAAAATTCATTATATTCCAACATGATACAAAGTAGTATTGTCCTCCTTGATCTGTTGTTTTGTCTCTAATCCTTTCAATTATCTTAAAACCATTTTCAGTAACTTTTACTCAATCAAAACATATTGTAATTATAATACTGTAACAATAACCTATTATACATATAATTGATTAGTAGAATAACTAATGTGTAACTATTTCAAACACCTTAATTTTTTGGTTTCTAGGCATAGTATATACTCATCGCAATGAAGACATTGTCAACTTTGGACCTGGGATTCAAGGGAAAATAAATGCCAACCCATCAAATGATAGCTTAGTCAAGCCAAGCACCTCTTTGGACCATCAAAGAAAAAGACCAGAAAAAAGGAAAGTTCCTTTGATTGATGATAGGAAGAGAACCCAATATAAGCTCCTTGCTCGGTCTATGGGCATGGAAGAGCTTGCTTTTAGCAAATGGTTATTATCAGCGACTCCACTTGAGAGAGAAAAAGTCCTTCTTGACTACAAGAAGAAAAAGAAGATGCCTAATGGTTGAAGGATTGTTCTTATGGATGGCAAAAGGTCTTCCATGTATCACTCACAGTACCAAAACAATTATTGTGTAAATATTTGTAGATGGGGATGTATAGTCATATATTTTCTTTTTACTACTTGAATATGTTAAATGTAGCTTGTGTAGGTGATTTCTAGACTTACATTTAATGAATCTTTATCGTGATCTTCTCCCTCTCATTATCGTGTTCATAGTTGTAATTTGACATTTTTGTATTATTTGTTTCATATACACTAGTGAACACATTTTCTTCTGAAATGAATGAATAAAGTCTTCTTCGTATGTACGAGCAAAAAACGAAACCTCCGTTAACTTTAAAATCAACTCTAACTTTGGCACAAGATGTAATCTTTTTTTTTTTTCTACGGAAAAGAAAATTCAATAACTTCTTGAATTTTCCTTTACTCTTTTATGCTGTGTTTGGTAAACAAATTTAAAATTTTAGATAATTTAAAGCATTTGAATTTTTAACTATTTAGATTTAAATGTTATTTTCTTGTTTTCATAAACTAATTTATTTTCTTTTTAAATTTTAAATGGTAAGTAAGATCTTTTAATTTCTATTCTACGCACAAAAATTATATATATATATATATATATATTTAAACAATAAAGTATATTGTAATATTTTATAAAAGGGTATTTGCTAATTTAAAGGGATTTAGTAATTTTTGGTAATTCAAACAAATATAAATATTAGTACATTTTACGTTAATATAGATAAAGAGAAGAAAAATAAAGATGAAAAGAAAAGAGAAGAAGAAAAAAGGGAGACATGAGAAAAGACAACAATCGCAATTCTTAATTTTGTAATCTATAATGCACTGCATCGCTTATTCGCCAACATCATTACCCTTCATTTGAAATTTTCTTATTAGTTACCTACCAGAATTTTTAAATGGTATTTGAATGCGCTAAAACTAAGTTACGCAAAATTAGTATTCAGAAAATAACTACATGAATTTCATTAAGAAAAGTAAACTAGGTTGGCTAAATAGTAAGATTAATGAAAAAGTAAAATAAACTTGAATGTTTGCAACTCTAGATTTTTTTTTAAAAAAAAAAAGCTGAAGAAAACACAACGATATTAATATATACTAACAAAGTAGGAAAATGAAAGGTTTTCATTGTTGATTAAAGCTGGATTAAGAACATTTTTTATTCTTACTGGCCTCTTAAATGCAAAGGGTTTCTAAGGAATAATGTACCAAATGTATAGAACAGAGGCTTCAGAACATTTCAATGATAATAATTGCAATAACAAATACATTAAATCTAATCCATAATTTCAGACATAAGTGAACATAAGAGAGATAAATCAGTTATAAAAGTCTATTTGAACCATGATCTTTGTATAATAAAAATGTCAAATTCCATATTTCTTCCACTTTTTTCCTTTGCCAAGAAGAACATTAAAGCATATTTTTACTTGTTTCAAAAAAAAAAATCTGCTTCATAAACTGTGTTTAACCCCTAAGGAACATTTTGGAGAATCTGTTCCTTCAGAAACATTTCTTTCTAAAAAAAATACTGTCCCTTGAGGAATTGAACAAAAAACAGAAGAAAGAAGATGAAATAACATCTCAGTAACAGTTTCTATATTTTGGTCTTTAAAACACTTGGAAACCATTTTGAAACTTAAATAGATTTCAGATGAAAATATTATTGTGAACATGTTTTAGAAAACAAATTTTAAAAGGAAAAAAAAAGTGAGAAGAGAATCAAACAGGTCCTATATTTTTCATTACTCAAAAGTCAAATCATTTTATCCCCATTTTACTCTTTCTACTTTTGACCTCAAGCAGCACATCCTACAATCGTGGATGCTACACCATTAGATCGCCAAATACAAAAATTCCAACCTTCTCTTTCTAGTTATCTTCTTTGCATTTTGAATCTGGAAACTGGTTTTGAAGATTGAGAACCAGAACCCTGTGTTGTCGATCAAATTCTTGATTAGCATAGATAGATTTAAGCTAATGATGAAACTGCAAAACATCATGTATAACATCTATAGGCAATAGTGCAACATATATATAATCAGAATATTACATCTACCTGTGATGAAGCAGAACTTTGTTCTCTTGAAGATCTTTCTATATTCTCAGCATGCTCTATAATAGAGCCAGGAAAAGCCTGCAGAAAATATTTATTCGAAAAAATTATTGGCTGTGCTTGTCACGTGGAATTAAGACTAATGAGTTCAAAAACTACAATGTGTAAACATACCTTGCGACTGTCAAATGATCTTTGTGAAGTTTGGTGTGGATCCTGTAAAGGGAATAATTGTATGCATGTTAAGGCTCACTTCTTCTGAAATGCTGTAAGGTAAAGCATCTGCATAATTTTCCATCCAGTTTTTCGTAATATTTTTAAATAGCTGTTTAAGAATACTGTTCAAAGCACTAAATACAACCTTATTCTAAGTCACACATACGTTGACTAAATTTAAAATATAAAAATTTCAGTCTTCATTTTCTGAACCATAGCTTTCTCATTAAAGCTTTTAAAATGAAACCTAAGTACCCTACAATTAGATAACAGCCTTGACTCTTTCAGAGCTGTTATATAATTTAGACTATGGTTAAAACAAAAGTTTTCACAGCAGAATAATTGCAGATTTGTAATGGATCTGGATCGTCTACTGTTCACAATAATCAGGAGAATCATATTTAATAAATCTTAACCATTTATTGTGTTTATTATTAAATCTATCGGTTAATATAAAAACCAAATAAAAGAAATAATGGAAAACATAAATGCCTAATTTAGTGGGGTAATGGGTGGTTAGTTTTTATGTCAATCCTTTATATCAAGTAGAAAATAGCTAAAATATATTTGACACTTGAAAATGTGATGCTGTGGATAACCATGTGGAGCTGGCTCATAAGGAAGATGGGAATTTAGGGATACCAAGAGGTACTCTGGTATGTATTAACTAAGAGAAAAGAGAACAATAAAACCTCAATAGTGATGGATTTATCAAGGAAAGGTTTATTAGGGAGAGATTATATATATATGATTTGAGTTTAATCTACATAAGGGATTGACACAACTTTTAACTCAAAACCTTGAGACATTAGATTTATGGATCTTTTCTCTTATATGATGTTTAACTTTGTCATCTCTTATATTGTGTTTAACTCACATTTGGATTATACCCAACAAATACAGTTAAAGGCAAGCTGGAAAATAATAAATCTGCATGTTGCTTCGCACTAAAAAATAGACAATAGTCTGTTATCTCAGAGCAAAGAAAGGCAGTATTTCCATTTGGTTCCAAAGCAGTATAAAACATTTCATCACAAGAGCATCATACCTCAGTTTTTGATGTGATAGTTGATTGAGCTGGTTTTTCTTTAGAACCAAAAGGAATCTTTTCAATAGGATAAATGGATTCTACAAGTTTTTCCCTCTCTGATAGTTCAGAAACAATGGAAAGATTAATTTCAAAATGGATGCCAAACAGCTGACACAAAGGAAATGAGATGCAAGGTATTAAGGACTAACCTCTGACCGTAGATTGCACTCCCAGGCTAGCAAACTGCATTTTTAAAATTAGAATGCAAAAGCATGATCCTTCAGCTGATGAGTTTACATAGCATAATAAACTTTAATGCTGAACTACAATAAAGATGGTATCTTACATTTAACTGATCGGTTATATCTTCTTTACGATGTTGCTTTTCTGGAAGCTCAGCTCTTTTAATTTTATCATTAGTCTGACCCAGTGGTGCACTTTGACGAAAATCCTGTTTGAACAGTCATAGAAAATGAGTTGAGACATCAAAGTCCACTGTTGACAAGATTTCTAAGACAAAATTCAACAAAGTAATAAAAATATTACTTTTGAATTTTGGAGATTGTTATCAATATGTCCTTGATAAGACATCTCATCATCATCACCAGTACTTTCATCATTTTCATCACTCTGATTGCCACTTTCTGCAGCAAGCTCTTCTTTCTCAAGTTCATCCATTATTGCCAGCATACGTTCATATTCCCCATCATTAGGTGTAGCATTTCCCAAATGAGGAGCATCTTGCTGCAGTTTACCTGGCAAAGAATATTAACATTTCCATAAATAATTATTTCAAAATTGCCATCATATTTACAAGTATGCTCATTGGTTGGTTCATATTTCTAAACCAATACGAAATAAAGTTTGAACAGAATAGGCATGATCTAAAACACACGTAAACATCAGGAACTGTTAAGCTCAGAAAAAAGAGCAGGAAAAACTGTGATTATGCAGACTGTATCAGACTTCAGATATAATTTTGAAAACTAATTCAATCCAATTCAAAACAAAATTATATATGCAAGTGCATAATTTTATTTACAAAACTATGTCACATCGTATTTGAATAAGTGGATATTAATAAAATTACTATATCAATTTATTTTCTCCAAGGTCTTATTATCTAAATTATATCCTATTATTATAATTTCCTAATACAGTTACCAATTCAGAATCGGTTTGAGATGTACTTTTTGTCTTTTTAATTATTATATAACATTAGTATTTGATATTGCTGAATTTAACAAAGTCGCAAAAAATAAATTAAAACTAAAACAATTGATTTTGTTTGTAACTAAAATCCTAAGTTTTTTTAGTAGCGAAATAAAATGAGATATAATGATTTTAAAGTTGTAGCATTTAGCTTATGAGATGAGATTTTCTTTACTTCAAATTAACTTTTTATCAGAGTTATTGCGTACGTCTAGGTTTATTTACTTCCTACAAGAGTAAAGCAAACAAAAAAAAATCGATTTAATCCAAACATCTTTTGACTAGTACTCAGAAAGTGAAAGAAACAATGAAACAAAGCATAGGAGTAGTACTCAACATTACAGGAGAATATACAAAACTGATTTCATATATAAAAAGTATTTGAATAAACATTAGTATTTGAAAGCCAATAGCTTGGACATAAGTGTGAGAAATGGAAAACAAACTCTAGGTGGCTCTGCAATTTGTTTATCATAAAATTGAAAACAAAAATACAGAGTTTAAGCTAAATGATAAAAAATTTCAAGTCTTCCATGCAAATCCAAACAAAATATCTGCATACCCATCAAAATAATAAATCATAAATGCTACTGCCAACAAATCGTAGTAGAATGTAAAAGTCAAAGTAAAGCAGAAATGAAATTTGATTTGCCAGAGGATGGCAAGTACTGTTATATGTATAATCTTAATAAATATAAAATATTAGACAAAAGAGTTCAATTTATAAAGACATATTCAAGCCTTCTCTCTACCAGTTTCCACTTATGACGAACTTTAACTATCATCTTATATCAACCTTAAATATTGGAAAAAAATATATATGTAAGGCTAGAACATGCCTGATTCGGATTCCCCTTCAATAGAGTCTTCCTCCACATAATCTTCCCTTATCTCCACGAGACCCTCCTGTGTCATATTAAACCACAACAGCAATTAATTATTTATACACACGTCAAAATATTAATATCAACTGCTAACAAAAGCATACAAACACAAAAAGAGAATATCATAAAAAAATGTAGCATAGTGTGATGGTGGAATAAAACACCTATATATTGTTCCAAGTATAAAAATAAGCACATCCTGTGTAATCAGGAATATCTAGATTATACATGTATTATTAGATATATTTTTATTTATTCTCATATCATATCTTTGTCATTAGAGGATATTAAATCTCCTCTATTCATTGTATAGATTCCTTTTCCTCAATATAAATAAAGTGCTCGTGCTGTCTCATAAACACATGGTTTCAGCTCAATGTTTCTCTCTTCCATAGAGTTTAACAACACCCTAATTTGGATTATTGGTTCAATGAAACAATGTTATGTTAGAATTTATGATTGACAGATTAACAATTAATGAGCAATTTCCAATACCTCTTAGAACAATAAAGCGGAAGCGTACCTAAAGGATTAGACATTGGGAACAATTAATAAGTAACCTGAATTAGTCTTTGATCTTCCTTCTCTAGAGCACCTTAGGTTCCCTCTGTATTTTCTCTCCTCGTGGGGAGAGAGAAAAAAGGAATAGGAATGATATGATGTGCTCACAGATGGAGACCATGACCCTTTAAGTAATCTTTGTCGGGTTACTTTTCTTTAGTTTCAATAATTATAATTTGGTCTCTTCAACAAATTAAAATTATTGTTGGTCTCTACATAATATACTTTTCATGACAAATATACCCTTATCCATATTTACTTAATCAGATCACTTTATAAAGTTGGCTAATAAAATATAATGGCCCTAACACATTTATAATTGTTACATATATATATATATAAAAGTGACCCAAATTGCTAACATGTTAAACTTCTAATATCCATAATATATGATATGCTTGGGAAAACAACTTGACTAAGCACTTATCATGGAAGAACTCAATATAGAAGCATTTAAATAAGCACTTATAGGAGAAAGAAACTATCATTGTAAATTGTTACTTCCTTCACTTGCAAGTTCAGGTGCTTAAACATAAATTTATCCTAACATGGTCTAAATGGCTAAAACAACCAAACCACAAACTATTTCTAAAACAGAATACAGATGTCACCGTCAAAATTGCCTAAACACAAGTCAAATTCAACTTATCATCAAAGTGAAGAACAAAACAAAGAAGTGAACCCTCACCGCTACTTGAGAAGCTGTGGCATTGAAAAACGAAGCCTCTGCTTCAAGGTCCTTGATATTAGCCTCAAGCGAATCAACCTGCGAATCCATGGACTTCCCTCTTCGCTGCAAAATCTCAACTGTTTGCTTCGAAGTTCTCTCTGCATAATACCCTTCTCCCAAAAGAACCTAACAACCAAAACAAAACAAAACCTTTCACCACTGAGAAAACGCACATTCAATCAAGGAATCGAAAGGGGGAAGACACGTACCAGGAACTCGTTGGTATGAATCAAACGACCAGGGAAGAACGCTGCTTTTCCAAACGGAACCTAAGAACCCCATAAGTTTGAAACGGTTTAACGAAAGAACGCGAAAAGGGTGAAATTAACGATAAGTACTAAACTCAATACAATACTTCAGGATTATTAGATATTCTTCAAACAGAATTAAAGTTATATCTCTCGATAAAATGTCGAATAAAAAACATGCATTAAAAGATTGAACAAATTATGGAGATAAAACATCAATTCTAAAGATAACTCCAAAAACAGTACCTAAAGTTTTATGCTTTTACTCACCCTTCCTCCTAAATTTATATAATAAAAAAAAAAAACACCTGAGTTGTCACGGATTACATATTATTTCCCCGTGAAAAAGGATTTGTTTATTGATTACCATGATGTCGTGGGAGAGTTCTTCAGGCAGTTTGTGGACAAGGTTGACGAGGTTGTTGTTGTCGGCGATGAAACCTCGTACCCTATCGAGCTCACCGCGGTTGTCGGCAATGGCGTCTTCGACGCGCTTCGCCGCCTTCTGCGCCTCCTCCACTGGGAACAGGGATGCCAGTGAAGTCACAGTCCCTTTCTTCACTGATTCTTCCATATTCCTCTCTCTCACTGTTCTTCGTTTCGTTGATTTGATTATTTTTGCTTCTCACGTCAAAATGTGAAGGAATTCATATGCTTCTGTTTATTTATATATTATGGTATTAGATTTTTTACATTTTTTAATATAAATTACGTAACCACATAAGCTATTGCCATCGAGTGTTAGTATTTTTTAAATATTTTTATAAATTATTTAAATTTTAAAAATAATAATTAAAAGGTTAAAATAAAAAATAAAAAATAAAAAATGTATATATAATTATAGATATAGTTATAAATATAGTTATAGATAAAATAAATTTTAGTTATTAAAATAAAAAGTATTACGTAATATTGTGTAAATATTTTTTATTATTAATTATTATTTAAATTTAAAAAATAATTATTAAAATATTAAAAAAAATATTATTTATGAGGGTAATTACTTAAATATATTAAAATGGTAAACTGAATAATAGATTTTTATTATGAATAATTTATTTAAACTTAAGAATTAATTATTAAAAATTAAAATTTTAAAATAAAAAGATACTAAAAAAATGTATTTTTGATTTATTCATGGTTATAGATATAGATAATAACCTTTAAAAAGAATGATATAAAATATAGAACAATATCTATATATTAGTAATTTTAGGCAGAAAAGTTGTATATTTATATTAGGAGAGAGAAATCATATATTTCCGTAATGTATTAAATAAAAGATTCATTTTTATTTATTAAGAAATTGCTTAAATAAAAATTATAATGTTAAAAAATTAATTAATTAATAGATAAAATTGCCTAATAAAATATAATACTAAAGGTAATTTAAAAACATATATATTTCCTTTATTTAACATCATATAATAATAATAATATACTTGAATAACTAAGTAAAATTTATAAATACATATATATTTTAAATTTATTAGTGAGAGAGAATTCTATTCATTTTAATAATGTAAGATCAACTGCTTACTTCTAAAATTATAACACTCATTTTCAATTTAACAAAAAATATGATCTTCAAAGGTACGATGATCAAACTAGTATTCTTTGATTGAATGATTCTCGAGAAATAAATTCAATAAGCGTTTTTCAAAAGGCAAAGCTCTCGCTCAAATGTTTTTAAAACATTTTATGCTCTTAAACTTTGATAAATACTCATAAGACTAGAAAACAGACAAAGAAGACAAAGAAAACAAGTGAACATGTCACCAAGTAAACTCAACCATGCCAACTTAGAGAAATTAACATAAAATTAAATCAAAAGAAGGGAAAAAAACTCTCCTTCTCAACATGTGCCTTCATCTTTGGTTGATAGCTATAATATATTTCTTTTGAATATACAAATGTTGTTTGAGAAAAGTTAAAGATTTGTGAAAATAGGCTTCAGTTCAATTTTGGATGTATTTATTTCATTGTATGTATCTTTGTTTTAGCATTTTAGTTGCATTCAAAGAAAACAAAAACTGATTTCAAGTACTAACACAAACATATACATAGATGTCGTTAGGATTGCATAGTGAAGATAGAAATAGAAACATTGAAACTAAAGTGGTCTCAAAAGATATATGCAGAATTAAAGTACTTCATGTATATTTTTCTTAATTTGGTTGATAGACCGACAATTTTTTTTATACAGAAGAACAAAATAATCATTGCAAATAAAAAGTAATGATATCATAACACATTTTTACATTTATTTGACACACTAAAAAGGTAAAATGATCATAAATGTACAGACTTTTATATTGTTTCAAAAAGAAAAAATAAGTAAAGATAATATCAAATGAATGTAAAAAATTTAGGTGTCTCAAAGAATCTTTACTTATACAAAAATATTATCCATGATCTTATAGGCTTTGCAAACATTGTGCATTGCAGATTATGCATGCCTAGCCTACTGTGATTTTTACCTAAAATAGTGTTAGTATACTTGAATAATAGTCAACCTTGAAAGTAGACAACTTAATATCCATACGAGGGTTTGACTTTGTTAATTCCTTTGCTTATCACAAGGAAATAATATATCATAAATAAAAAATAAAAAAATTATATACATTTCTGATTCACTGGTTTACAAACTATACTCAATTCGTTTGGTTTACAAAACTTTGATTCATTAAATTTATGATTTGATTGTATTCATTTTATTAATACATTAAATTTACATTACCACAATTAGCAATTAAGAACCAAATTAAAACATAAAACATACAAAAACGTCCGTTATGATATCATGTTAAAAAAGGTTTTTTAATTGATTAAACTAATACATGGCTAAATATATTTTGTTATAATTCAAAAATTTGCTGTTATGGTAAATATACAAATATAAGTGTAATAAAAGTAAAACATATATATATATATATATAAATAATATGTTATAAAAGACAAATTTCCAATACTTATTATCTTATAAACATTAAAATATGGGTTAAATATGTTTTTAGTCCCTCAAGTATCATGCGATTTTGGATTTCGTTCATTTTCCCAGGTTTGTTCATTTTCCTGGAAACTCGAGTTTTTAGTCCTAAAAAAGCAACGACGTTAAATTTTCTCTGAGGTGGCTAACGGTGTGCCACATCACTTTTCCTTCTTCTGAAACGTGTCGATCCTTCCTTCTTGCATCTTTATTGTTGGCAAATGGTCTCCCTCTACACCGACCAGACCGACGCCAACATCTCTCGCTCCGTCTCGACCAGTTCCGTGACCTTGACGCTGCTCAATGGCAAAGACTCAAATGGGTGCGTCAGAAATTCACCATCTACAATTATTACACTGACAGAAAATGCTACCCTTACCTTCCCCTACATTGGCACTTTATTTATGAATTGAAACTTTCTTCAGATAAAAAATGAATAAATAAACACAGTTTTTCTTAAAGAAAAGGTTTTAATCTGCATGTTTATCCTTTGAAGTGCAGTCAGAGGTTTGTGGTATTATTATTATTATTATTATTATTATTATTATTATTATTATTGTTCCTAGTTTATTCTATTGGTTCGTGGTGATAATAATGGCATTCTTGCAGAACTAGTTGTATTTTTTTTTAGAATGTGAGAGGGAGAAACGAGACAAAGGAAGGAAAAAGGTACTCGCCGGTGTGGAGACAGAGCGGGAGATGTTGGTGCTGGTCTGGTCGGTGTGGAGGGATTTGCCACTAGTCGGAGATGGAGGGAGAGGGAGGGGCCCGGCGATGAAGAGAGTTGACAGATGATGGAGATGAATAAGGGAGGGAGAGAAGCTTCAGCGTGAAGATGCAGGAAGGAAAGATCCACGTTTCAGAAAAAGGAGAAGTGACGTGGCACACCGTTAGCCACTTTAGAGAAAATTTAACGTCATTGCTTTTTGAGGACTAAAAATTTAAGTTTTTTAAGGAAGAGGATGAAAATAAACAAACTTTTGGAAGAGGGACAAAATCCAAAATAGCATAATACTTGAGGGACTAAAAACATATTTAACCCTTGAAATATAAGTATAAACGTAGCAGTAAACACATACATATATGATATCTTATAAAGTTATATTTGAAGTTAACCATAATTGTTCATGTTTCTACGTATTAGAAACAAATATAAAGTACCACCCATAATTGTTCATGCTTCTACTAAAAGAAGCACCACCCTTAGTTGGAACTTTATAAAGTACATAAAAATACAATACTCAAATCGAAATGGCTTATTAATAGAAACTTTGATATTCATATCTCTGATTTTCTTCTGAGCTTCAAATAGAGTAATATCACTCTCCTTCAATCTATTGAAAGTATAGAAGTTTTTCCATCCTTTGCCTATTTTGCTTGACTTGTTTGGAAAACTTCTTATTAACAACTTGTAATTATTTATGTTGTGATGTCTATGAAGTATCAAACTCTAGATCTACGTTTGTGAACGTACATAGCAAAGTCTGTAGGTAAGTCCTAAACAAAATTTATATTTCCAACTCAGTCATATTCATATATTCATAATGTAGTGTATGACCACTCGGTCGGACAAGAGTAATTAATTGATAATTAATCTGAACAATAGCAGCTATTAACAAACCATTAATAAGAATAACAGTTATTAATTAGAAATTAATAGGAATAATGAAAGTCATTTATTGGTAATTAATTAGTCAGAACTAATTGTAAGCTCGTTATAAGATTTATAAAAGTTTAATACCTTTTTTGGTCCCTCGAAAGAGAGGGATTGTTCAAAGTAGTCCTATCTTTTTTAAAAAGTTCGAAGCGGCCCCAACTTGTGAAAAATCGGGTCAAGTTAATCCTTTTTTGTTACTTGTCAAAATTTTAACGGTGCAGTTGCCTCCTTAGCTAAAACTTAATGAGTTGTCCACTTTTTTTTCATACGTGGGTAATATAATGTGTCAATTTTGAATGTTTTAACAAAAAGTTGTTTGCCACATCAGTTTTATCTTCCACCTCCAGAAACGTTAGAGCCACAAACTGTCGCCGTCAACACCTCAGACCATTGCTAAGGCTACCAGCTTCTTCCTAACAACCAGATCACATTTTCCTCCTCCATGTACAACTGCAAGGAAACCAAAAAACCACCATCATCTTCTCCGCTAGACTTTCGAAAAAACTCAGAAACAAAAACGCGAGCTCCTCCACCAATCTCCTCCTTCGAAACCTGCAAGAAACCGCAGAAACCTAAAGAAACCCAAATTGAGCCTCATCCATAGCCACCGAGAACCTGCGAAAACCAAATCTCAGTTGAACACTAATCGCAGGACATGAAAGCCCAAATTAGGAATCCTAATCACGAGTTCATCGCAAATAAAAAAATGCCTAGATAATTTGATTGGAAAAAAATTGGAGGAAACTGTGGATGCGTATGAACTTGTAGAGCACCCAGATTACTACTCCTGTTTTTTGGTGATATAATGTTCAAAGCGGCTCAAAAATAGCTTGGCAAAATGTGTCACAAACGACCATCCAAGACTTGGTCGAACAACAAATCAGGTTATCCATGAAGAACCAAATTATAAGCATCGTACTTAGACATAGGAAGCTCAAACACCATATCAATAAAAAAAGCATCACTATCCATCCACCAAATCCACTCAACCTTGGGATGTGACAACATCAACCTCCGAATCATAGGCAACTTTGCCCAGTAGCCAGCATGTTCCACATCCAAATGGGTCAAATTGTACACAATTTCAATCATGTGTAATCTACAGTAATCAATCATGTTCTTAATGGATTTCAAGAGGTAATGATCTCCAATAGGGTTATCCCAGGGTTTGGGAGGCGAAGCAGTGAGGCCTAAGATGCGAGGTTTACCTCTGATGAAATTAGGGTATTAAGGGTTTTGAGTGAGCCAATTTTGGCGCTCTTGGTACCAATTATTGATTTTGGGACCGAGGGTGAAGGTAGCGTTGGGGTTGAAGGGTTGTTGGTCGTTGGGATCGGAGGGGTCGACGTCGGATTGCATCTCGGCGAGGATGCGGTTGGTCTCCTCGATAAGGTTATGGTTGACGGCGTCGAAATCGAAGGAGCCGAGATTGACGTCGATTGTGCCGTAGAGGACGAGGATGGTGACAAAGCCGCATAGTATAGTGATCTTGATGTTGTTGAAGGTCTTCTGGATCTGGCGACCACAGGGGACCCCGGTGGCGCGACCTTGAGCGTTGGAGGTGGGTAAACGGGCACTGGTGCTGTGCTTGTTGTGATTGTCTTGCCCCTCATTCACCCTCACAGTGCCACGTAATCACAAAAACTGGACACCTCATTATATTTTGTCCACGGGGCACATGCACCGTTAAAATTTTGATGCCATAACCAAAAAGGATTAATTTGACCTGATTTTTCACAAGTTGGAACCGTTTCGAACTTTTTAAAAAAGGTAGGATCACTTTAAACAATCCCCCACTTTCGAGGGACCAAAAAAGGTATTAAGCCATTTATAAATATATGTTTAACAAGAGGGGTCAAGTAAATACTGTTGACTACTTATCTTTACCAAATAATTATTGGGTAAAATCACTAACTTGAACGTCGGAATATCTTTTACAGGTATCCAGCCACACAACTAGGACAACAAGAAGAGAGAACGACAACGTAACTCGAATAATGGAGGATTATTAGGGAGTCCATATGATCTTTAAGATAGTTTGAAGTGCTTTGAGTAAGGGACCTCAACTCCCTAACCGAAACATTTTGGCGCACATCATGGGTCCGTGCGACATCCTCTCTAGCCACAAGGAACCAGACAAGCAGTACAATGGAAAACAATCATCTAGTCATCTGGTCTTAGATTTCTCGCCGTGTAATGTGCTCAACCTTAGCTTGATGGTCTTGCACAACTTCATACATGACAACTTGTTGTGTGACCGAGCATGGACGTTCAGCCTGATCACATCATAATATGGCTACAATTTTAATCGCTTAGTTTGATATGACATTTTATCGTTTCTACCTAATTAATTGTCGGTGACGAGACCGAACGGTAAATAACACGACTTGCTCCAAGGTTGGTCCTCTTGGCATTATTCATAGCCTCAACTAAGTGGACATGTCTCACTTCACCTTCTTGACGTTGTTAAGGCCTCTTAAATGACCATCTTTAGCCTCAAACTAGTGCCTCTTCATCAGTGTTGACAGTTTGACTTGGTGCCTCTATTCATAGCAAGGTTATCTCAGACCTTAATCTCTTCTCTCATTCGACACCACCGGTCTCAAGCTTATAGTTGTTCAGTTCCAACTAGACAGTCGATCAGTGGTTTCTACCTCACATCTTGGTCTTATCCAAGCGTCAACTGTTCACCTTTGGCATCAAACTTCCCTCGAAGTCTCCATCGGTATCTGCCTCATTTAACTCCTCCACAGTCTTGTTCGACATACTAGTCGAATTGTCTCCAAATTGATCGGCCTCATGCGTTCAACGTCAAACCTGGCTACCTGGTCCTGGCCTGGCATTCACAACCAGGTGTTCTTTCCATATAGAAGACCTTGCCTAATCTCTACCTAAGTAGGCTTTATATCAGTGGTTCAATCACCTTTGACCTCAAGTCTTGGTTGTTTGGGCATCAACCATCAGCCTTGGCCTGACTCCAAAGTTAACTGTTTGGCCAAGGTTTCGGCCATTCATTATGGACCATTTTTCTTCTGTGTAGGATATAGTCTAAGTAGACTTGAGTCTCTCTCTCGCTCGGTCAGTTGACCCTTATATGTTTATCCTCGTCAGGCCCCAATGGCTTGGCTCTTGTTCGAGCCTCAACTAGGCACCTCAACCCTTGTTTAACGTATCCTGAGCGGTGCCAATCCATATAGTCATGGTCAACGTCCTCAACTCTCCTACAAGTCACAAGGCATTAAGCACTAACATCTTTGCC